>NC_046627.1:1473934-1687837 GCF_900324465.2 Anabas testudineus | reverse complement strand
AGACCTGGAGCAGCAGCAGCCTGGAGCGAAGCAGACCTGGAGCAGCAGCAGACCTGGAGCAGCAGCAGACCTGGAGCAGGAGCAGACCTGGAGCAGCAGCAGACCTGGAGCAGGAGCAGACCTGGAGCACCAGCAGACCTGGAGCAGCAGCAGACCTGGAGCAGGAGCAGACCTGGAGCGAAGCAGACCTGGAGCAGCAGCAGACCTGGAGCAGCAGCAGACCTGGAGCAGCAGCAGACCTGGAGCAGCAGCAGACCTGGAGCGAAGCAGACCTGGAGCAGCAGCAGACCTGGAGCAGCAGCAGACCTGGAGCAGCAGCAGACCTGGAGCAGGAGCAGACCTGGAGCAGCAGCAGACCTGGAGCAGCAGCAGACCTGTGCACGGATGCTCTTCTTGGACTTCAGCTCAGCTTCAATACAATCATTCCTGACATACTCATGAGGAAACTGGACATTCTTGGCTTCCCCCCACTTACATGTGCCTGGTTCAAAGACTTCCTCACAAACTGGTCCCAGACTGTGAGACTTGGCCCCCACCTGTCCCCACCTTGGCTCCTGACAGGGCTGCGTGCTGAGCCCCTTCCTGTACTGTCTCTACACCCATGACTGTAGTCCGTCCCACAACAGAAACCTCATAGTGAAGTTTGCTGATGACACCACAGTGGTCAGACTCATCTCGGGGGGTGATGAAGCATCATACAGAGAAGAGGTCCTGAAGCTGGAAACTTGGTGTTCAGAGAATAACCTAGCCCTGAAAACCAAAGAGGTCAATGTCGACTTCAGGAAGCAACCTGCTACCTGCTCAGCTGAAATCATTTGTTTGGGGTTGTGTGGGGGAGGGACTGAGGAGTGGGTAGTAAATAGCAGGGGGTTCTGAGGCTCAGCCTGGAATCGATTGAAATAAAAATAATTAACCAAACAATTGTCCACAGTTTGGTCACCGCTCACCAGACTGCTGGACTTGTATCCAGTGATGGTCCTCGTGCCCCTCCACACTTCCCTGGTCTTTCTGCTTTGAAGGCTTTGTTCCATTTTCCTCCTGAAAGAGTTGACTCAGACTAACAGGCTGTGCCAACAGTTCTTTGTTTGTGATGCGTTCACTGCCTCCAGTGGAGTTTTCTTGTTTGTCTTTTCCTGCTGATGGTTTTCACATCATTCTGCTGATTCACACTTGGTCTAAATTCAACACTGAACTTTAACTCTGTTCCCATTTTATTCAGATCTGCTCTGATGAACATTGTTAGCAGCTGTTTTCTTCTGTGTTTTGTTCAAATATGTAATTTTACTGAATATTCAAAGTGTTTACACTGAAATCATGGAACTGTGGAAACATCCTTTAATACAAATCAAAACAAACTATTCATTCATTCACTCTCATCGGCTTATCCGGGGCCTCACTCGTGAACAAGACCCCAAGATACTTAAACTCCTCCACTTGAGGGATGATCTCCCCCCCAACCTGGAGGGTGACCCGGCCGGGCTCAGCCCGAAGGAGCGACGTGGACCGACTTCCAGTAGGCCCACCACCCGCAGGAAGGAGCATAGGGGGTCGGTGCATTGTGGATTGGGTGGCAGCCGTGGGGAGGTGCCTCGACGACCCAATCCCTGGACAAGGAATCTGGCGACTGGGACATGGAATGGAATGTCACCTCACTGGGTGGAAAGGAGCCTGAACTTGTGTTGGAGGTTGAGCGGTACCGGCTCGAAATAGTCGGGCTCACTTCCACACACAGTCTGGGCTCTGGAACACAACTCCAAAACAAACTAAATGTTGATAATGTAAAAAGGCAGAGCTACAGTTTGAGCAGGTTCATGGTGCTTTTGTTGCTTTTGATGCAGCTTCTGTTTGTTGATGATGATTTAACACAGACAGAGAAGAACAAGCAGGTTTCATCCTCTTATTAAAGACTAATGAACGTCTCAGTGATCATCAACAGCTGCTGTTTATTACAGTGGGACTGGTAACGTGGGGCTGGTGTGAGCAGTTAATGGTTAGAAGAAACTTTAGTTTAATGCTGGTCAAATAGTTCACAGCACATAGAGAAGAACATAATGATCAACAGCGTTTAGAGACCAGAGACTTTTCACACCTGCTGCTGAACGACAGTTTTATCAGGAGGAAGGTTTTTTTTGTGTGAAATTTACATTTCCTAAAAGTCCAAAAAGCAACACCATTAATAAGACGCACAACAACAACCATGAGAGGGACCAGCAGTCTAAGATGTACTCCACCCTTGTCTCCTCCATCCTTTTCTCCTCCATCCTTGTTGGTACCTGCAGATGAGAAGCAGCAGTGAGTCTTTGACTTGTCAAAAGGAAACAAGATGATTCAGACACTGAATGTCTGAGTTTCCTTAAATCCACTAAGAAGGTTTATTTCATTTCAGTCATTATTATTATTCACATTTTACTTGATCAACACTACAGAACAGATAAATCTGAGCTAGAAAACCTGATAACAAACCTAGGCACTGGACTAATCTAAAACTCTGAAGTGGTCTCAGGCTGCCTGTGTCATAGGAGACAACAAAGAACCATTTGCTGTACAAAGTGCTGTGGTTTGACGCCACTCTATGTAAATTTAAATTCTGTCATGCTACTGGAGATAATTTCAGTTTCAGATGTGGTTTTAATGAAACTCCTTCCTTCTAACTAAAAACCTCTGATTGCAGATATTTGAATCCTTTATGTGTCTGTCTGACATCACTGTGAGTGTATTTATCTCAATGATCTGGAACTTGTCTCATAAAAAACTAGTATTGTAAAACAAACATAAAAACAACATGTCTTTCACAAATACAGATAAAACAAGTGAGTGAAAAGAGGCTGTGACACAGTTCAGGTTTCTAAATGCATCATTAACATGGACTGACTGTATTTTAACTACTGAGTTTACTGATCAGCTGTTTCAAACAGTCTGCTTCATTTCCTTTATAGAAGGTCACATGATGTGGTTACCTGTAGGTTTGGGGTTGACATCATTTTGTTTTCCTGAGTCAGGGCTTCACATCGACTGAGAGTCAACTTCCTCTCATCTTCCAGCAACGACTCAGAAAATCCAAATCAAGAAAATTGTGCCCACTGAGGTTTTTTACAGACCAAGTCAAAGTAAACACAGCATTTGGACTTTTCCAGATGGAAACAGCTGCAGCAGGTAGAAAAAACAGGACCCAACAAGGTTTTGATGTTTTTTCCTCGGCGGCCGGTTTTGGTCCACACTGACCACAGGTTTTGTCCGTGTGGATAAAACTCAGAACTTTAAAGCACTGGAAAGTACGACTGCTGTGGTGGATAATTTACCAGAATGTATAACAACAGAAATCAACATGGACACAAAGAAAAACAGAACTGTCAGTTATAGAGCGGCAGGTTCAAAAAGTGAAGGTTTCAAGGACTGGATGGAGGGTATGTTTCCCAAAAGACCATAAATCAGTTTTATATGTGGAGACTTTAATATTGATGTGATAAACTAACTATTAATAAATGACATTAGTGACCATCTGCCAGTGTCGTGGAAATTTCTCACAAGAAATAAAAACTAAGACGACAGCGTGAGGATTCATTTCAGGTTTACTACATGCAGCATGGAGAGAAGACATCACCAGTGTTCTCTGACTTTGTCTTCTACAGTTCCACTTTTATAGGCACAAAGAAAACAACCCCCACACAAATACAATACCAAATGTCTTATCACATGTCCTGAAGATCTGATATCTCATGTCATTGATCATCCCTTTCATTCTTAAGGGTTGTAAATACACAGATGGTGTTTTGAGTATACCTGATCAAAAGGTTGTCCTTTCTGTGACTTTTCTTTCCCTGGGCTAGTTTGTTTGTTGTCTCTTGACCTAACAAAACATTTTCACTACACCAGTTTTTATAGTCTATAATTACAATTACAGGAAAATTAAAGCAGACAAGCAAACCGAGTAGAGACGAGTGAGGACAGAGGACATTAACACACTAAAGAATGAGCTACTGGTTCAGAGCTGGAACACAGTATATCAAGAAAAAGACATTAACAAGACACATTCTTAAAGATTTTAAACCCTTATATGATAAAAATCTACTGATTTCAATGACACTGATATGACGTTAGTAAAAACGGTCATTGACAGGATTTCAAACCATTAACATACATATGTAACTTATCATTCCAAACAGGTTTATTTCCAAACTAAATGTAAATGACTAAAGTTCTACCTTGTAACAAAACTGGGATCAACCACCACTTCACAAACTACAGACCTGTCTCTTCACTTCCACAATTTTCCAAAATCCTGGAAAACCTTTCAACAATAGATCAGATCCATTCTTAGAAAAGCTCCAGTTACTCACTGACAGTCAAAATGGATTCAGAACAAACTGATCTACATCACTGGCAATAATGGAATTAGTAGAGGAAATCACAACTGATATAGATCAAAAGAAATCTGCTGTGAGAGTATTCAATCATCTTAAAAATGATTTCGATACAATTGACCATGACATAATATTAGTGGAAAGATATGAGATCAGGAAGACAGTATTAGAGTGGGTTAAGAGTTACCTTAATTATTAGGGTAACTCAGTTTCACAAACTGCTGTCAGCCGGTGACACTGGGAAACTCTTGCGATATGTGTCTTAACACATTGCATGTGGCGTACCCCAGGGGTCAGTTCTGGGCCCCAAACTGTTCATTTTATAAATCAATGAAATGTGCAAAGTGTCTAGATCGTTAAAGTTGGTATTATTTGCAGTTTATGCAAATATTTTCTGTTCTGGTGAAGATTTAACAAAAATTACAGAAAGACATCACAAAGGAAAATAATAAATTTAAATTTGGTTTCATGGGAATAATCTTTAAACTTGAACAAAACTAAAATCATGAATTTGGAAAGTAATATAAACTCAGATGCATAAACAGACATATGAAGTTGACATTGAAAGAGTTCAGGAAAATACATTTCTTGGGGTAATCATGAAGAATCACTTGAAATCACAAATAAATCAAGTACAAACTAAAGGATGAAGATCCATTTTACATTAAACAAAGCAAAACATTTTCTAGATCAAAAACCACTTCACGTTCTATACTGTTCATGTTTTAACTAACTTCAATTAAACAACTTCAAAAACTAACCAACTAACCTGTCGTCTGACAGGACGACACTCTCAGTACTACACTGAACACAGAGACACTGAGGAACCAAAGGACAAGAACCCAAACCCAGGATAAAGAGGTTCAGTGAATGTGGTGTTGAAGGTGTGGAGGTGGATCAGTTTGTCAGAGGAGACTCTGTAGAAGGACAGAGTCCCAGCAGGACAGTCCACATACACTGATACTCTGTTAGACACAGAGGAGGAGATGGATGTTACGCTGTTATTGTGAAGAACAGAGTTACCACTAACATCAGAGCAGCTCAGATTCCAGGACTGATCGTTCCATCCAAAGGCACAGTTATTAAAGTCTCCTTTACTTCAGATTCCTCTGTAACTCATATCATATCATATCATATCGATCTCTCCGCTCCACTCAACCTCCCAGTAACAGCGACCAGTCAGACCATTACTACACAGCAGCTGACACCAGTCAAATCTGTCTGGATGATCAGGATATGACTGATCCTACTCCTCATATGTCACCTTCCTGTTGTTGTCAGACAGTCGTAGTTTTCTGTTCACTGTGTTTGTGTCGATGGTGAGTTGACAGAAATCTGATGGAGAGAACAAGACACAATCCAGCTGCAGTTATTAATCTATCATCAGTTTGATGAGGACTCATGACATCAGGGATTTGAAGGAGTGATGTGACAGTTTGAAGATGGTTGAATGTTGCTGCTTTGTTTTCATCAGTCTCATTAAAAACACACTTACACTTCCTCAGACCTGGTCTCAACCATCGGACTCCACCAGGCTCCACCCTGAAAGGAGGAGGGGGGTCAGAGCAGCACATTCTCTTTCAGCATGCACACATGGACATTACATGGCTCTCATACACACAGTGCGTTCTGGTTCTGTTCTAATGGAGGCTTGTATGTAGGGATGGACATTCAGCAAACAACTAAGGATTTGGAGTCCTTATCTTGGAATTCTACGGAGCAGAGAGGTGACATGGAGGAAAGATTTCAATTCTCTAGTTCACAGCAGTTTTGGTGTCAGAGTCTCACTCTGTCACCAGACAAACTAATGTGACACCACAGGAAGCAGGAAACTGGAGAGCAAAGTCCAAGAGGCTCAGCTCCACATACATGGACTCTGTGTGTGTGTTTTCCTCTCTCTAATGTCTGTGGACTGAACTCAGCTGAGCTTCAGACGTTGTCCTGTGTTCAGAGGAAGTCTAGTTCACCTCCAGCTACTGGATATTGATCATTACACACAGACTTTGTGGCTTCATCTGATTTGGTGTCAGATTTGTTGGAGCAGCCAGAGACAGAAAGTGAAAACAGGAGTTTGAGGAGAAAAACATTCAATCACAAACTAATTCTTCAACTGGGAACAACGAGGAGTTTTTCCTCTTTGACAGATTGTAATGATGAAATGAACATGTTCTAGTTCTGATTTACTGTCTCCTATATATGACACAAGATCTCATCATGACGAGATCAGATTCTCAGGAAGGTGAAGATGCTTCAATCATCACTATTTGAGGAGACAGAGACATGATGCTGTGACCTGATTCAATCCTCTGATATTCATTCACTGTCATTCTGTGGATAAAAACTCTATATAGAAGTTGGATAAGGCTGCCTGTATTGGGCTTTTTCTCTTGGCTTTTTAGCATCACCTAGTGGAGCAACCAGGTACCTCAGAGGAATACAGGACGGTTACATCTCACGTCCTCAACTTCTGCATAATCACTTAATATATAATTTAATCGATTAGATTGTCTGTGGCTGCAGCAGGCCTCTCCATGCCTGAGAGTGTCCAGTCTCCAGTGTGGATCCTCCAGTCCAGCAGACAGCAGCTTCACCCCTGAGTCTCCTGGATGATTGTAGCTCAGGTCCAGCTCTCTCAGATGGGAGGGGTTGGAGCTCAGAGCTGAGGCCAGAGAAGCACAGCCTTCCTCTGTGATCAGACAGCCTGACAGTCTGCAGACACACAGAACAACACACAGGAGACTTGGTGAAGGTGGTATTTGTACAAACCAACATCATGCACTCCTACATGAGCTACATGTCTGTCTATGGTTTATTTTTTTGACTTTGAAGAAGATCAGGTCATATAAAACTGCTGCATAAAAATATACATTTACATTTATAATGTACTTAATGACCTGAGAGTTTCCAGTTTACAGTGTGGATTCTCCAGTCTAGCAGACAGAAGCTTCACTCCTAAATCTTGCAGGTCGTTGTTACTCAGGTCCAGTTCTCTCAGACTACAGGACTGGGAGCTGAGAACTGAGGACAGAGATTCACAGCTTCTCTCTGAGAGTTCACAGCCACTCAGTCTGAAAAACAGTCATGAATCAGATGACAGCATTTCAGATAAACTGTAATCACCTTTAAGACTCAATGAAATAAAATAAGACAAGAAAAAAAATGTTATTTATATATTGTAAAATACTGATGAAAAACTTCTGCAACTTAAACTTGTGACATTAGAAAGTTTAAACTGTTTGTGTTTCTCATATCAGCAGAGTTATTTAAAACTTAAATTTAAGCTGACCTGAGAGTTTCCAGTTTACAGTGTGGATTCTCCAGTCCAGCAGACAGAAGCTTCACTCCTGAATCCTGCAGGTCAATACAAAATTTGTATTAAGATATAATAAAATACGTTGCAATACATGATATTGTTGAAATACATTAGCTGTAGTAGATTTAATGATGAATAAATTCCACTATCTTTACACTTACACTACTTTCTTGGAGACTTTGACGACTCCCAGCACAAACTGAAGATCCTCCTCTGAAAAGTGTGAAGAGTACTTAAATGAATCAAACACGTCCAGATCTTTTCCTGATGACACCAACATGAAGAGCAGAGCTGACCACTGAGCAGGAGACAGTTTATATGTGGAGAGACTTCCTGAGTCCAGGTACTGTTGGATCTCCTCCACTAGAGAACGATCATTCAGTTCATTCAGGCAGTGGAACAGGTTGATGCTTTTCTCTGCTGAGGGAGTCTCTCTGATTTTCTGCTTGATGTACTCAGTTGTTTCCTGACTGTTTTTTGAGTTACTTCCTGTCTCTGTCTGCAGACCTCGTAGCAGAGTCTGATTGGTCTCCAGTGAAAGACCGAGCAAAAAGCGGAGAAACAAGTCCAGGTGTCCATTTGGACTCTGTACGGCCTTGTCCACAGCACTATGGTGGAGAAATATAAGTTCGGGTCTAAACAGTTTAGACCTCAGAGAAGTTGACTGTTTTTCAGACAGCAGATTGACTCCAGAGTTGATGAAGGTCAGATGGACATGAAGAGCAGCCAGAAACTCCTGAACACTCAGATGGATGAAGCAGAACACCTTGTCCTGGTACAGTCCTCTCTCCTCTTTAAAGATCTGTGTGAACACTCCTGAGTACACTGAGGCTGCTCTGATATCGATGCCACACTCTGTCAGGTCAGATTCATAGAAGATCAGGTTTCCTTTCTGCAGCTGCTCAAAAGCCAGTTTTCCCAGAGACTCAATCATCTTCCTGCTCTCTGGACTCCAGTGTGGATCTGTCTCAGCTCCTCCATCATACTTGATGTTCTTCACTTTGGACTGAACCACCAGGAAGTGGATGTACATCTGAGTCAGGGTCTTGGGCAGCTCTCCTCCCTCTCTGGTTTTCAACACATCCTCCAGAACTGTAGCCGTGATCCAACAGAAGACTGGGATGTGACACATGATGTGGAGGCTTCGTGATGTCTTGATGTGGGAGATGATTCTTCTGGCCTGCTCCTCATCTCTGAACCTCTTCCTGAAGTACTCCTCCTTCTGTGGGTCAGTGAACCCTCTGACCTCTGTCACCATGTCAACACACTCAGGAGGGATCTGATTGGCTGCTGCAGGTCGTGTGGTTATCCAGAGGCGAGCAGAGGGAAGCAGGTTCCCCCTGATCAGGTTTGTCAGCAGCACATCCACTGAGGTGGACTCTGTAACATCAGTCAGGACCTGATTGTTGTGGAAGTCCAGAGGAAGTCGAGACTCATCCAGACCGTCCAAGATAAACACAACCTGGAACTCTTCAAACCTGCAGATTCCTGCTTCTTTGGTTTCAGTAAAGAAGTGATGAACAAGTTCCACCAAGCTGAACTTTCTCTCTTTCAGCACATTCAGCTCTCTGAAGGTCAATGGAAATGTGAACTGTATGTCCTGGTTGGCTTTGTCTTCAGCCCAGTCCAGAGTGAACTTCTGTGTTAAGACTGTTTTCCCAATGCCAGCCACTCCCTTTGTCATCACTGTTCTGATTGGTTCCTCTCTTCCAGGTGAGCCTTTAAAGATGTCTTCTTGTCTGATGGTTGTTTCTGGTCTATCTGGTTTCCTGGATGCTGTTTCAATCTGTCTGACCTCATGTTCATCATTGACCTCTCCAGTCCCTCCCTCTGTGATGTAGAGCTCTGTGTAGATCTGGTTCAGAAGGGTTGGGTTTCCTGCTTTCGCGATCCCCTCAAACACACACTGGAACTTCTTCTTCAGATTAGATTTAAGTTCACGCTGACAAACTGCAGCTGAAGCAGGAAACTGGAGAGCAAAGTCCAAGAGGCTCAGCTCCACATACATGGACTCTGTGTGTGTGTTTTCCTCTCTCTAATGTCTGTGGACTGAACTCAGCTGAGCTTCAGACGTTGTCCTGTGTTCAGAGGAAGTCTAGTTCACCTCCAGCTACTGGATATTGATCATTACACACAGACTTTGTGGCTTCATCTGATTTGGTGTCAGATTTGTTGGAGCAGCCAGAGACAGAAAGTGAAAACAGGAGTTTGAGGAGAAAAACATTCAATCACAAACTAATTCTTCAACTGGGAACAACGAGGAGTTTTTCCTCTTTGACAGATTGTAATGATGAAATGAACATGTTCTAGTTCTGATTTACTGTCTCCTATATATGACACAAGATCTCATCATGACGAGATCAGGATCTCAGGAAGGTGAAGATGCTTCAATCATATTTGAGGAGACAGAGACATGATGCTGTGACCTGATTCAATCCTCTGATATTCATTCACTGTCATTCTGTGGATAAAAACTCTATATAGAAGTTGGATAAGGCTGCCTGTATTGGGCTTTTTCTCTTGGCTTTTTTAGCATCACCTAGTGGAGCAACCAGGTACCTCAGAGGAATACAGGACGGTTACATCTCACGTCCTCAACTTCTGCATAATCACTTAATATATAATTTAATCGATTAGATTGTCTGTGGCTGCAGCAGGCCTCTCCATGCCTGAGAGTGTCCAGTCTCCAGTGTGGATCCTCCAGTCCAGCAGACAGCAGCTTCACCCCTGAGTCTCCTGGATGATTGTAGCTCAGGTCCAGCTCTCTCAGATGGGAGGGGTTGGAGCTCAGAGCTGAGGCCAGAGAAGCACAGCCTTCCTCTGTGATCAGACAGCCTGACAGTCTGCAGACACACAGAACAACACACAGGAGACTTGGTGAAGGTGGTATTTGTACAAACCAACATCATGCACTCCTACATGAGCTACATGTCTGTCTATGGTTTATTTTTTTGACTTTGAAGAAGATCAGGTCATATAAAACTGCTGCATAAAAATATACATTTACATTTATAATGTACTTAATGACCTGAGAGTTTCCAGTTTACAGTGTGGATTCTCCAGTCTAGCAGACAGAAGCTTCACTCCTAAATCTTGCAGGTCGTTGTTACTCAGGTCCAGTTCTCTCAGACTACAGGACTGGGAGCTGAGAACTGAGGACAGAGATTCACAGCTTCTCTCTGAGAGTTCACAGCCACTCAGTCTGAAAAACAGTCATGAATCAGATGACAGCATTTCAGATAAACTGTAATCACCTTTAAGACTCAATGAAATAAAATAAGACAAGAAAAAAAATGTTATTTTATATATTGTAAAATACTGATGAAAAACTTCTGCAACTTAAAACTTGTGACATTAGAAAGTTTAAACTGTTTGTGTTTCTCATATCAGCAGAGTTATTTAAAACTTAAATTTAAGCTGACCTGAGAGTTTCCAGTTTACAGTGTGGATTCTCCAGTCCAGCAGACAGAAGCTTCACTCCTGAATCCTGCAGGTCAATACAAAATTTGTATTAAGATATAATAAAATACGTTGCAATACATGATATTGTTGAAATACATTAGCTGTAGTAGATTTAATGATGAATAAATTCCACTATCTTTACACTTACACTACTTTCTTGGAGACTTTGACGACTCCCAGCACAAACTGAAGATCCTCCTCTGAAAAGTGTGAAGAGTACTTAAATGAATCAAACACGTCCAGATCTTTTCCTGATGACACCAACATGAAGAGCAGAGCTGACCACTGAGCAGGAGACAGTTTATATGTGGAGAGACTTCCTGAGTCCAGGTACTGTTGGATCTCCTCCACTAGAGAACGATCATTCAGTTCATTCAGGCAGTGGAACAGGTTGATGCTTTTCTCTGCTGAGGGAGTCTCTCTGATTTTCTGCTTGATGTACTCAGTTGTTTCCTGACTGTTTTTTGAGTTACTTCCTGTCTCTGTCTGCAGACCTCGTAGCAGAGTCTGATTGGTCTCCAGTGAAAGACCGAGCAAAAAGCGGAGAAACAAGTCCAGGTGTCCATTTGGACTCTGTACGGCCTTGTCCACAGCACTATGGTGGAGAAATATAAGTTCGGGTCTAAACAGTTTAGACCTCAGAGAAGTTGACTGTTTTTCAGACAGCAGATTGACTCCAGAGTTGATGAAGGTCAGATGGACATGAAGAGCAGCCAGAAACTCCTGAACACTCAGATGGATGAAGCAGAACACCTTGTCCTGGTACAGTCCTCTCTCCTCTTTAAAGATCTGTGTGAACACTCCTGAGTACACTGAGGCTGCTCTGATATCGATGCCACACTCTGTCAGGTCAGATTCATAGAAGATCAGGTTTCCTTTCTGCAGCTGCTCAAAAGCCAGTTTTCCCAGAGACTCAATCATCTTCCTGCTCTCTGGACTCCAGTGTGGATCTGTCTCAGCTCCTCCATCATACTTGATGTTCTTCACTTTGGACTGAACCACCAGGAAGTGGATGTACATCTGAGTCAGGGTCTTGGGCAGCTCTCCTCCCTCTCTGGTTTTCAACACATCCTCCAGAACTGTAGCAGTGATCCAACAGAAGACTGGGATGTGACACATGATGTGGAGGCTTCGTGATGTCTTGATGTGGGAGATGATTCTTCTGGCCTGCTCCTCATCTCTGAACCTCTTCCTGAAGTACTCCTCCTTCTGTGGGTCAGTGAACCCTCTGACCTCTGTCACCATGTCAACACACTCAGGAGGGATCTGATTGGCTGCTGCAGGTCGTGTGGTTATCCAGAGGCGAGCAGAGGGAAGCAGGTTCCCCCTGATCAGGTTTGTCAGCAGCACATCCACTGAGGTGGACTCTGTAACATCAGTCAGGACCTGATTGTTGTGGAAGTCCAGAGGAAGTCGAGACTCATCCAGACCGTCCAAGATAAACACAACCTGGAACTCTTCAAACCTGCAGATTCCTGCTTCTTTGGTTTCAGTAAAGAAGTGATGAACAAGTTCCACCAAGCTGAACTTTCTCTCTTTCAGCACATTCAGCTCTCTGAAGGTCAATGGAAATGTGAACTGTATGTCCTGGTTGGCTTTGTCTTCAGCCCAGTCCAGAGTGAACTTCTGTGTTAAGACTGTTTTCCCAATGCCAGCCACTCCCTTTGTCATCACTGTTCTGATTGGTTCCTCTCTTCCAGGTGAGCCTTTAAAGATGTCTTCTTGTCTGATGGTTGTTTCTGGTCTGTCTGGTTTCCTGGATGCTGTTTCAATCTGTCTGACCTCATGTTCATCATTGACCTCTCCAGTCCCTCCCTCTGTGATGTAGAGCTCTGTGTAGATCTGGTTCAGAAGGGTTGGGTTTCCTGCTTTCGCGATCCCCTCAAACACACACTGGAACTTCTTCTTCAGATTAGATTTAAGTTCACGCTGACAAACTGCAGCTGAAGTTCCTGAAGGAAACCACAAAAACATGATCAATATCATTTCTAATGAAAACACAGTTTGACAGTTTCATGACCCTAAATAATTCACATTTCAACATATTAACACTCCACATCTTCAGCTCTCAGTAAACGTCTCATTTGTCCATGATGTTAAATGTTTAGAGAAATCCTCTTACTGCTCTGCAGACAGTCAGCCAGCTCCTCCTCCTTCATTCTCCTCAGGAAGTTCAGTGTGATCTTCACAAATGCCTCTCTGCTGCTCCTCCTCTGCTCTTCATCCTCACCATCCAACACCTCCTCATCCTCCCTCTGACTCTCTAAGCATTGAGAGTAATCTGGACTCAGAACCTTGTGGATCTTCTTCAGCTCGTTCTTCACAAAAGTGACAATGTTCTCCTCCAGCAGCTGGAACAGAAACTATATGAATGACACAATCCAACTCAAATCATGGAGCCAAACATCAGATCCATGTTGGACAGACTGACGATCCACTGGTCTAAGAAGTGCAGCATGGAGATTATTATGAACACAACAGATGGAAAAGTAGAAGTTGGACATGTACAGACCAAAATTATGGAGTCCAGCTGTGTTGGATGCTGCTGGACAGACTGACCACTGGGAACCTCTGATCTCTCCTGGTCCACTCTGTGGAGGAATCATCAAGAATGAGCTCACAGTATGTCTGTCCACACAGAGACACACACAAGGTAAAGGTCCATGAAGACAGATTTGATGTGAACAGTGAATCAGAGACTCCCTGTAGTGGTGAAGCTTTACTGTCACCAGTCACTTTGGTTTAGTCTCAGCAGCTCTGAACAACAGATATCTCTGCCTCCCTCACTGAATAAGGATCTAGTGTTGGAACACAGCATAGACACATTCACTTACTCTGTGTCAGGTTCATGTTTAAAAAGAATAGGATGTTCTTTTGACCAGTCGCTCTTTAAGGACACACAGCTGGGTTCAGGTCCTGGTCCAGGAGATTCTGATCTTTGTTGGGACCTGATAGAAAAACAACTTTGGAGACGTTCACATATTCAGTCAAAGTTTCCTTCAAATAGAATCAGAAGAATAGTAAAAATGTCCTGATGAAATATTCAATTCTAGATGAGACTTGGAGACAGAATCAGTCCGATGGTCTCAGTCATCTCACCTCTGAGCTTTGGTCTGGCTCTCATGGTCCCCACACAGAGTGGTTTTAGAGGGAGGAACTCCCTCCTCTCTGTCCTCACACTGATCCATGCTGCTGAATCCACATCCACATCAGCTCACACACACTTTCTACCTTCATGTGGAGAGGAAACACAAATCATTGATGTGTAGTGAAAACTGAAACCCTCCTTTCCATCATTTCTCCTGGACAAAGATCAGCTGCTCCTCCACTGATTGGCTCTTCTTTCCTCTTTCATATCAGTGTCACTTGAATGCAGTCAGACAGCAGTGGGAGGCAGAGGAAGCTGTCGTCAGCTGCTCTACTTCTACTATCAGTCCACTAGACGGAGGCAGAGGAAGCTGCCGTCAGCTGCTCTACTTCTACTATCAGTCCACTAGACGGAGGCAGAGGAAGCTGCCGTCAGCTGCTCTACTTCTACTATCAGTCCACTAGATGGAGGCAGAGGAAGCTGCTCTACTTCTACTATCAGTCCACTAGACGGAGGCAGAGGAAGCTGCCGTCAGCTGCTCTACTTCTACTATCGGTCCACTAGACGGAGGCAGAGGAAGCTGTCGTCAGCTGCTCTACTTCTACTATCGGTCCACTAGATGGAGGCAGAGGAAGCTGCCGTCAGCTGCTCTACTTCTACTATCGGTCCACTAGATGGAGGCAGAGGAAGCTGCTCTACTTCTACTATCAGTCCACTAGACGGAGGCAGAGGAAGCTGCCGTCAGCTGCTCTACTTCTACTATCGGTCCACTAGACGGAGGCAGAGGAAGCTGTCGTCAGCTGCTCTACTTCTACTATCAGTCCACTAGATGGAGGCAGAGGAAGCTGTCGTCAGCTGCTCTACTTCTACTATCGGTCCACTAGACGGATGCAGAGGAAGCTGCCGTCAGCTGCTCTACTTCTACTATCGGTCCACTAGATGGAGGCAGAGGAAGCTGCTCTACTTCTACTATCGGTCCACTAGATGGAGGCAGAGGAAGCTGCTCTACTTCTACTATCGGTCCACTAGACGGAGGCAGAGGAAGCTGTCGTCAGCTGCTCTACTTCTACTATCGGTCCACTAGATGGAGGCAGAGGAAGCTGCTCTACTTCTACTATCGGTCCACTAGACGGAGGCAGAGGAAGCTGCTCTACTTCTACTATCGGCCCACTAGACGGAGGCAGAGGAAGCTGCTCTACTTCTACTATCGGTCCACTAGACGGAGGCAGAGGAAGCTGCTCTACTTCTACTATCGGTCCACTAGACGGAGGCAGAGGAAGCTGCCGTCAGCTGCTCTACTTCTACTATCGGTCCACTAGATGGAGGCAGAGGAAGCTGCTCTACTTCTACTATCGGTCCACTAGACGGAGGCAGAGGAAGCTGCTCTACTTCTACTATCGGCCCACTAGACGGAGGCAGAGGAAGCTGCTCTACTTCTACTATCGGCCCACTAGACGGAGGCAGAGGAAGCTGCCGTCAGCTGCTCTACTTCTACTATCGGTCCACTAGACGGATGCAGAGGAAGCTGCCGTCAGCTGCTCTACTTCTACTATCGGTCCACTAGATGGAGGCAGAGGAAGCTGCCGTCAGCTGCTCTACTTCTACTATCAGTCCACTAGATGGAGGCAGAGGAAGCTGTCGTCAGCTGCTCTACTTCTACTATCGGTCCACTAGATGGAGGCAGAGGAAGCTGCAGCCCAGCACACACAGGAATTCACTGTGACAGGATAATTTTAGTATCTTTACCACTAAACAACATTTAGAGACAGAAGTGATCATTTACATCCTCAATAGTTTCAACTTTAGCAGTGACGCAGATTCACAAATCATCAACATTTTAATCACAGTAATCAACTCCTCCTCAGTCAAAACTCATCAGCTGCTGATCAGAAAGTTTTATTCCAGTGAACAATTACAACAAACTTTCTATAGTAAGAAAAACAAAGAATCAAAACAATGAAACCTTTAGGGGAATCAGACGAAGTGGAGAAGAAGAGGACTCTCCGCTCCACAGCAGGTTGTTGATACTGATGAGTAGCTCAGTACCAGAACAGATCAAGTTCTACAAAACTTAACACCAATTTCTAAAACATGGCAGAAAATAAACTAATGAAATGAGGGAACTTCAACATCAACAGAGCCTCAAGTAACAAATGACATCACTGTTTTTTAAACAGGAAACAGTAATGAAGTTCACCCATTTGAGCAGCGGTACCTCGTTACAAAGGAATCCAGAACCCTGTTCTACCTGGTTGTTGTTAGTCCCGGCTGCAGACATTATGATGCCACTGTGAAGTGAACCATCAGGGAGACTTACAGCAGTGATAGGTGACAGCAGACACTCTGGGGCCCGGCTTCTTCACAAATTAAAGAGTCCAATCCGTGCAGCTGAAGACGTCAGAACTGGTTTATTGCTGCTGGGACTGACTCACTGAGACCAGAATCTGTAGATTGAGCTGCTTCTGGTTTGAAGTTTTCTCTACGTCACTGTGGTAAAACTGGAATTTTTAGTCCTTTGGAACAAACTAATGTTACCTCAGGGTTTGTGTTTTTCCTGCTGAGGGAGGAACTGGAACAGTCTGAGTGTAATGTGAACTGGCTGAACGGGTTTAATGACACTACTTGAAACCCTTCGTAGAACCCTGTGTAACGCATGGTAACATGGGAACAAACCAGTGGAACTTTGGAACCCATTGAGGAACGTGACCCAGTGGACCCACCGTTGTCATAACTTGAAGCCTCTGTGAGAATATGTACTAGGTAAGCCACTTTTAAATTCTTTAGTGTTAGGCTGTATAATAAAGGACTAAATGGGCCAATCTCTGTTATTCCTGCTGTTACTGGCTTACAGATAATGGGTTGAGTGATAATGGTAGAGAATTATAAAGGTCTCGACTAAAACAACATGAACAAGTTAACCTGCAGTCTGAGAACAGAGAGTTCTGCTTGGAAGATAAGGAACTATGAGGTCTTTAAGATAAGATGGAGCCTGATTATTAAGGGATTTATAAGTGAGGAGAAGAATTTTAAATTCAATTCTGGATTTAACAGGGAGCCAATGGAGAGAAGCTAACGTTGGAGAAATATGATCTCTCTTACTAATTCCAGTCAGAACTCTGGCTGCAGCATTTTGGATTAACTGGAGGCTTTTTAATGAGTTATTGGGACAAACGATTAATAATGAATTACAATAGTCCAGTCTGGAAGTAACAAATGCATGGACTAGTTTTTCAGCATCACTTTGGGACAGGATGCTCCTAATTTTAACTCTAATGTTTCTCAGGTGAAAAAAGGCGGTTCTAGAGATTTCTTTGATGTATGAAGTGAAGGAGATATCCTGATCAAAGATAACTCCGAGATTTCTTACAGTGTTACTTAAGGCCAATACTAAGTCATCTCAGTCGACCTATTTTACATATTTATTTTTAAAATAAGACTTTATTGATTCCTGATAATAATACAGAGTAGATCAGTAGTGTAATAATAATAATAATAATAATAATAAATACAACAACAACAACAATACTGTATACAGTTAGAGAGGTGAGGTACAGCAGGTAAAGTTTGTAGGAAGCATCAAAAAACACTGAAGTCATAGGTGCCTCATATAGTTAGTATTCACTGACCGACCAGTGGGAAAACAGGAAGGCTTGGTCCCACTACATTGGTCCTAGGGTCCAGTCCCCTTACAGAACTTATTTAGAGAGCAGAACCAGGACATGGTTTTAAGCTACGGATTTGTGAATTGTACCATGGAACTAACTTCCTCTGACTCCTAGTTTCTTTTTCAGAGGAGCAACAGTATCAAGTATTGTTCCAAGTGAAGCACCAGTACTATTAACAAGATAGTCCACTTGTGCTGGAGTAACGTTGAAATAACTGCCTTCCTCTGTGTTGGTACATGGCTCTGAAATAAAAGATGGAATCAGTTCCTTAAATTTGTCAACAGCATTTTCACAGAAACATCTACTGTAGTGAATCTTATCTGTAGGTTTAGTAAAGTCTGGTACTGTAAATTCAAATGTAATTAAGAAATGGTCAGATAAAAGAGGGTTTTGGGGAAAAACTATTAACTGATCAACTTCCACACCGTATGTCAGAATAAGATCAAGGGTGTGATTAAAACAGTGAGTGGGTTTATTTACATTTAGAGTCTAATAGTGAATTAAAGTCAGTGTTGAGGCAGTTATCATCAACATCTACATCGATGGACAATCTGCTGGTTCTTTAACTAGAAGAGGAATCAGCAGAAGTCCATTTAGTTTTTTCTGTGTTTTACTACTGTGATACTTCAGCAGACAGACGTCTGCTTGTCCACATGAACCAGGTTTGGTTCCAGTTCAGCACGGTCTCAGCTCTCTGTGGTCCAGATCTGATGGTGTTTGGCTCCGGTCTCCACACACGATCCAGATCAGTGTTTAAATTGTTGTTGACTTGCTGCTGTGAGTTGAATACTACACAAACACTACAGAGCACTACATAAACACTACACAGTACTACCTCTGCACGCTCAGCCACCTCATTTGCAACCTTTAAAAAACTGATGAAAACAGAACTCTTCATCATCTTCCTTTGACCTTAAACACTTTTTTTCAGCACTTTGCTTTGATGTTGTTTCTTCTTGACTTTGATTTTGTTTGCTTGCCTTGTTCCTCACTTGTAAGTCGCTTTGGATAAAAGCATTGTAAATGTAAATGTACTACATAAACACTACAGAGTACTACACTAATATTACAGAGGACTAAACATACGCTACAGAATACTACACAAACACTACAGAGTACTACACTAATATTACAGAGGACTACACATACGCTACAGAATACTACACAAACACTACAGAGTACTACACAAATACTACAGAGGACTAAACATACGCTACAGAATACTACACAAACACTACAGAGTACTACACAAATACTACAGAGTACTACACAAATACTACAGAGGACTAAACATACGCTACAGAATACTACACAAACACTACAGAGTACTACACTAATATTACAGAGGACTACACATACGCTACAGAATACTACACAAACACCATTATGTGGACTGGTTAACGTGGTCTTTAGTCTGGTTCCGTCACTGAGTTTTTACTAATGACTGGAACCATGAAGCAGGTTCTCTTGACCCTGGGTTCTGGTTCTGGTCCCTGCTTGGTCTGAACTGTGGATGATGACCTGATGGTTCCTGTGTGATGTGGTGCTGCTGGACAAACTCTGAGACTTTAAAACTACAAACTGATGATCAGGAACAAATGTCAGGTCGGACACAGGAAGTCCTATTTCTGACTCAGCTCAGACTGGACCTGAGGGTCCACCTGAACAGTTGTTCTGTGGTCTTTGGTGGATCTGGTTGAGCTGGATCTGAACACTTTTTCACACAGGAAACACATTTTCTACAAAACAAGATTTTATTTTGTAGCAGCTGTTTAGTTGAGCTGCGTTTGTGTCACATTAAAGGAAAATAAAACCAACAAGACTTAAAGTGTCCAAACAAAGTCAAACAGAGAAATAGAAACTCTCAATAAAAAATAGAAAATAAAAGTCCACACATGCAAAAAGCTGCTGCAGGATCAGGTCTCTCTGCTGGTCAGAACTCACAGGTTCTGGATCAAAAAACTACTCGGCTCTAGACCCTAGAATCTGGTCTGACAACAAGCAGTGCATCCAGCACCACTGCCGGTATAAACCAGTCTCTTGGTCTCTCTGTGCCCCCTTTAGACTGCAGCTGGTTTGAATTAACTGGTTTGTAGAACTAGAATCCATCATCAGAGTGAGACCTCCTGTCAGCACGTTCACTCTTTTCTATATTTACATATCTATCAATCTACAGGAAGTGATGTCACAGCCTGTTGTTATCCACGTGAGGAGCTTTTCTCGAATCTGATTGGCTAATTTGGGGGAAATGTTTGTATATCCTGGCCTAACTTTGGACTACTGCAACTAACCTAGACCTACCTGACTTACACCTGGACTGGACCTGACGTACACCTGAGCTACACCTGGACTGGACCTGACTTACACCTGAGCTACACCTGGACTGGACCTGACTTACACCTGAGCTACACCTGGACTGGACCTGACTTACACCTGAGCTACACCTGGACTGGACCTGACTTACACCTGAGCTACACCTGGACTGGACCTGACTTACATCTGAGCTACACCTGGACTGGACCTGACTTACACCTGAGCTACACCTGGACTGGACCTGACTTACACCTGAGCTACACCTGGACTGGACCTGACTTACACCTGAGCTACACCTGGACTGAACCTGACTTACACCTGAGTTACATACACCTGAGTTACACCTGGACTGGACCTAACTTACACCTGAGCTACACCTGGACTGAACCTGACTTACCCTGAGCTACACCTGGACTGAAACTGACTTACACCTGAGTTACACATGGACTGGACCTGACTTACACCTGAGCTACACCTGGACTGAACCTGACTTACCCTGAGCTACACCTGGACTGAACCTGACTTACACCTGAGTTACATACACCTGAGTTACATACACCTGAGTTACACATGGACTGGACCTGACTTACACCTGAGCTACACCTGGACTGAACCTGACTTACCCTGAGCTACACCTGGACTGAAACTGACTTACACCTGAGTTACACATGGACTGGACCTGACATGCACTTTGGGTGAACCTAGCTTTCCCCAGGACTAGACCTACACTACACCTGGACTTAACCTTAGCTGAACATGGACTACACCTACGCTAGACCTGGATTGCAGCCAGTCTGTACCTAGACTACACCTGGACTGTACCAGGGCTGAACCTTGAGTTAACCTGAACTGAACCTGGCCTACAGCTTAACCTAGATCATGGCTAATCTCTGTCTAAACAGCTCTGGGCTGACCCAGTACTACACCTAGCCTATCATTGGACTGATACTGGATTAGATGTGGACTGAAACTGGCCTGCACCAGGACTAACCTGGACTGCAGTCCAGCTGCCACACTGTGTGGTTGTCTCAAGGGACCGATCAGGTCTGATGCCGCACTGAGCAGCAGTTTGTTTTGCCATCAACACTGAGAGAAGCTCTTTCAGTGACAGATCCACTTCGTTCAGAGCAGATCCAGACCTGCAAAGGACACAAGGTGAGTCAGTGAGTGGGAGGAGTCTGTGGTGTGGTGGGAGGGGTTTGTTAGGAAGGAGGAGCCTGTTACCTTGGTGTTTGTTCCACTTCTTGTACTGGCAGGACAGCAGGGCGAGAAACAAACTGAGGACGATCAGAACCACAGAAACGATTCTGCAGAGACAGAACGGACATGATCAGCTTGATAGACCTGGATGTTCTAACTGGACCTGGTTGTTCTAACTGGACCTGGTTGTTCTAACTGGACCTGGTTAACTCATCTGGACCTGGTTGGTCTAACTGCACCTGGTTGGTCTAACTGGACCTGGTTGTTCTAACTGGACCTGGTTAACTTATCTGGACCTGGTTGGTCTAACTGGACCTGGTTGTTCTAACTGGACCTGGTTAACTTATCTGGACCTGGTTGGTCTAACTGGACCTGATTGTTCTAACTGGACCTGGTTAACTTATCTGGACCTGGTTGCTCTAACTGGACCTGGTTAACTTATCTGGACCTGGTTGCTCTAACTGGACCTGGTTAACTTATCTGGACCTGGTTGTTCTAACTGGACCTGGTTAACTTATCTGGACCTGGTTGTTCTAACTGGACCTGGTTAACTTATCTGGACCTGTTGCTCTAACTGGACCTGGTTGTTCTGACTGGACCTGGTTGGTCTAGTAGAACCATGCTGTCTCCTCATCAGCCAGAATTTGTTGGACAACAAGGACCAAATGTGGAAATCCAACATTTCCTGTTTTGCTGGAGCAGCAACCTGAAACCTGATACCCTAACCTGAGACGTCAGTCATGACGAGCTGGGACCAGTTCTTCAGAGGATTTTCTAGACTTCCTTTACTCTTTGTGTTCTGACTGGATTTCAGCTGTTTGTAATGTAGAACCTGATTCTTCCACCGTGACAGAACTAGAACCAAACCACTCTAAGGTTCTGTCATTAGATTTTGTAAATCATCATCCACGGATCGTCACATGGGATTATTAAAAGGGATTGGTTCTTACATCACAGGTAGGACGATCCACATGTCAGGACCAAGGTCTGTGGACAGGAAAGACAAGAAGAAGACAAGTGATCAGACAGAAGGGCAGATCCAGAAGCTCAGACTTAAACCAGGTCTGTGAGATTACAGAGGAAATGGTCACGAGCTGCAGTCAGGTGAGTTTACCTGGTGCTTCAGTCGGTGTCGGAACTGGGGGGACGGTTGTTGTGGTTTTCTGTCCACATACAGAGTCTGCAGTCCTGGAACAGCTGACCAGAGTTTCCTGGTCAGTCTCTGGAGGACAGACAAAGACCAAACGTCAGTTCATCAAACGGTTTTTAAACATAGATTTCCAGATGTGATCAGTCCATCAGCTGCTGGACTTAATCTGTGTCCTGTAAGAACCTGAGACTCAGGACCCAGCTTCATGTGTCTCTGACTGACTAACAGTCCAGCACATCCTCTGGTAATGAGTTCGCTGACCCACACTAGGACAGTTCTGCATGACGGTTGTTTACTGATGTGAATCAGAAACAGCTGTTTGTAGAAACCATCTTATAAACACTGGATGATTCACAGCAGGTCTCAGACCGGTTTCTGAGGGTCTGGACTCCACAGAGGAATTTACAAATCAACAGAAATGCAGGACTAAGAGCTCAGATCATGATCACTACAGGACTCTGTGACTCAGATGGACTCGACTCACACAGTGACAAACTTCAGTTAGGGTTTGATCCTGGTCCTCATAGTTCTTTTAAAAACTGAAGGGGTCGGGACTGAACCAGAGAAACGAGAGCCGAAAGCAGCTGAGACCAGCTGAGACCTTTATTTTACTAATGTCTTCAGCATGTTTGTGTCTGTGGGTCTGTGGTTCAGGATCAGCAGTTTTCAGTAAACTATCACCTGGATCAGGTCTGGACTCACTGGTTTCTGGTTGTGCAGCTGTTGGTGGAGTATTTACCTGAGCAGACTGTGCACGGGACACACTGGATTCCCACCTGGTTCCCACGGGTTATGGTGCAGTTGGTCTTTAAAAAGTAACCTGTGAAGCACAAAGACCAGACCAAGATCACTAAACTGTTTCTGGACCTGGACCTGACTCAGACTGTTTACTTTTAGAAAAGCTGTTACCTTCCATACACGTGGGACATCCAGACGGGTTTGACAGAGTTCTTGCACTGCAGGGTTCAAAGTTCATCTTCAGCAGCAGACAGGTAATGAACACCTGGAATCAGACACACTCAGTCAGTTAAAGGGGACTCTGGTTCAGACTGGACTTCAAACGGTTCAGCAGCTGGTAAAACTAGGTCAACATCAATAAACAGTCAGGACTAAAGGACAAGACAGGAAGAAAACTCTATGGAAGAAAACTACCAGAGACAAAACCACCACAGAGACACAAAACCACCACAGAGACACAACTGGTGGACTGGATCCTGTTCTGGTTCTGATGGGGATCAGGTCTCTGCTGGTCTCAGTTTGACCTGCAGCTTGAAACCTAGACATAAACTCTCTTGTGTCGTCAACACTCTCTCTGTCTCTTAGCAACAAACCCTGCCGTCACCTGTCACCTGCATACCTGAGGAAGCTCCGCCCCCTCCACACCTACCTGTGTGCAGCCAGAGACAGCAGCAAACATGCTGCCGTCAGGCGTCTTCCCCCACTCATAAACCCATAAACTCAATCCACATGCAGGTTCATGGACAGTTTACAGAATCCATCAGACCAGGTCTACGACAGAAACCACTGAAACCTGAAAGAACTCATCAGTTTTTTAAAACCTTTTCCAGGTTCACAAAAGCTTTAGTGCTGCTACAATGAGGAGGAAGGAGACAAAACCAGCACAGAAAACCACCACAAGAGACCAAAACCACCACAAGAGACCAAAACCACCACAAGAGACCAAAACCACCACAAGAGACCAAAACCACCACAAGAGACCAAAACCACCCCAAGAGACTAAAACCACCACAAGAGACCAAAACCACCACAAGAGACCAAAACCACCACAAGAGACCAAAACCACCCCAAGAGACTAAAACCACCACAAGAGACCAAAACCACCACAAGAGACCAAAACCACCACAAGAGACCAAAACCAATAAATGTTGAGGTTAATATTGTGGTTCAGAGTCAGAACCTCCAGTCTGAGTTAAACCAGGTTTGTTTTGAGCCCCTCTCCTTTAAACCTGGACCCAGACAGACTTCAGTGCAGTAGAAACCCAGTAGAGTAACAGTGGAGACTCTGCTACAGAGCAGCAGCAGCAGAAGCAGAGTAACAGAGCTGCAGTCTGTTACCTGTCTGACTCACCTGTATTCCGTCCATCGTGTCCTCGCGGTCTCACACTGCCTGAGCTCAGACGAGGAACCGTGGACACTCTTATGATCAGGAGCCTCCTCTACACAGGAGGAGGAGTTAGACCCTCCCCCAGACCAGCCCCTCTGCTGCTGACTCAGGTCCAGCTGACGTCAGAGACTCTGCACACAGAACTGAAACTGAGGGGATCCGAGAGGCGGGGAGGTGGCTGCAGTCAGGCTCTGTACACAGGTGTATCCCAGGTGTGGGCTCCTCTACATCACCTGTCCACACCTGTCCCCACCCCCGGACACTTTGATCTGCTCAGAGCTGATGCAACATAAAACTGTCACTCCTCGTCCTGGTTTCGTCAGTCCTCGGGCTCACACATCTGAGACTAGTCAGCAGTGACCAGTCCAAGACCTGTGTCCATGGCAACGACCAGCAACACCTGCTGACAAAGACCAGGAAAACCAGGACGCGTATCTGAGAGGTTCTGGTCCCTGGTCTTGATCAGTCTGAGAAAAGTTTAGATTCAACAGTCGACGCAGTAAAAACATCAACGTGAATAAAGTGAAATAAAGAAAGAAAGTTTTGTTGAGACTGAACTCCTTATTGATTATTACTGTGTCCTGACTCAGGTTTTAATCTGAGAACAGTAAATTGCGTCGTTATTAATTCATCCCAGAACCTTTTGGACCAAAGTCCAATGAAGTGAAGTCCTGTTTGATCATAGCTGATGTTTGGACTTTTTAACTTTTCCTTACTGAACCGTCAGCGTTCTGTATCTAAACCTCACGGACTCTTTTTGTCTCGTGTGATTGTTGTCGTCCACCCAGACGGAGATGGAGGAACAGACCGAGCTGATACTGGTTCTGTGAGACTAAGATCCAGTCATTTCAGCTCCACCTCCACTGACCGCTGCGTTGGAGAAGAACCAAACTGTGTGAAGCTTCCTACAGTTTCCAAACTGGACCTGTGTCGTTGTAGCTGGACTCTGCTGCTGATGGACCGGTACCGTTAACTCTGCTGCTGATGACCCGGTACCGTTCACTCTGCTGCTGATGGACTGGTACTGTTCACTCTGCTGCTGATGGACCGGTACCGTTCACTCTGCTGTTGATGACCCGGTACCGTTCAATCTGCTGCTGATGGACCGGTACCGTTCACTCTGCTGCTGATGACCCGGTACCGTTCACTCTGCTGCTGATGCTCCGGTACCGTTCACCCTGCTGCTGATGACCCGGTACCGTTCACTCTGCTGCTGATGGACCGGTACCGTTCACTCTGCTGTTGATGACCCGGTACCGTTCAATCTGCTGCTGATGGACCGGTACCGTTCATTCTGCTGCTGATGACCCGGTACCGTTCACTCTGCTGCTGATGCACCGGTACCGTTCACTCTGCTGCTGATGACCCGGTACCGTTCACTCTGCGGTTGATGGACCGGTACCGTTCACTCTGCCGCTGATGCACCGGTACCGTTCACTCTGCCGTTGATGGACCGGTACCGTTCATTCTGCTGTTGATGGACCGGTACCGTTCACTCTGCTGCTGATGCACCGGTACCGTTCACTCTGCTGCTGATGACCCGGTACCGTTCACTCTGCTGCTGATGGACCGGTACCGTTCACTCTGCTGCTGATGCTCCGGTACCGTTCACTCTGCTGCTGATGACCCGGTACCGTTCACTCTGCTGCTGATGGACCGGTACCGTTCACTCTGCTGCTCTGACCAAACATTTGATTCCAGGATAAAAAGAGAATTAGTCTGAAAACGTGTCTTTTATTAAATCATTGTCTCCTTTAGAACCAACAGGAGCTGCTGCTGCTGCTGCTGAACAGTCGTCTGGGAATAATCACAGTAACCTCACAGCAAGTCTGGATCAGTCCAGGGTCCAGTTCTGGCTCTGATCACCTGAGAAAACTAAAGTAGAACCAAAACAAAACTGCTGCACAGATTGAATTAAAACGTATTCATCAGGAAAACCTGAGCTTTGTGCAGGTGGACTGAGGTGGGTCCAGCAGGGACTGACCTCAGACTGAGGACAGCACTTCACAGCAGCAGGTCTGGACCTTTAGTCACTCTGAGACCAGAAGGTTTAGGGATGGTTCCTTCAGGTCCACATCAGTCATGTTCCAGTTTCTCTCCGTCCATTGTCAAAGGTTTGGATTGTGTTTCTGTGACGGTGCTGACAGGTGGAGAAAGCTTAAAGTGTCTGGAGTGGAGCTCCTTCCCCGCATTATCTGTGTAGGTGTGTGACAGGTGCTGGTTCCTAACCTGAGTGTGTCTCACTGGTAGTTTCTCTGTGAGTCAGATGTTCAGACCAGTTTGTCTTCATCTGAAAATAACTCACAGCAGCAGCAGGTACGAGTCCCGACAGGTGAGACGGAGCTGATTCACCTCAACCTGACGTTGAAGTTACCACAGTAATAACCTTTAGTTAAACCAGCAAGATAAGAGTGTTACAAATACTGCATCAGTGTACAAATATCCTGTTACAGTGTACAAATACTGTATCAGTGTACAAATATCTTAATGCAGTGTACAAATACTGTATCATTGTACAAATATCCTAATACAGTG
Organism: Anabas testudineus; assembly: GCF_900324465.2. Lineage (NCBI taxonomy): Eukaryota > Metazoa > Chordata > Actinopteri > Anabantiformes > Anabantidae > Anabas > Anabas testudineus. The sequence goes on along the minus strand of NC_046627.1, from coordinate 1,660,625 downwards.
TACAAATACTATATCTGTGTACAAATATCTTAATACAGTGTACAAATACTGTATCAGTGTACAAATATCTTAATACAGTGTACAAATACTGTATCAGTGTACAAATATCCTAATACAGTGTACAAATACTGTATCAGTGTACAAATATCCTAATACAGTGTACAAATACTATATCAGTGTACAAATATCCTAATACAGTGTACAAATACTATATCTGTGTGCAAATACCCTAATACAGTGTACAAATACTGTATCTGTGTGCAAACACCCTGTTACAGTTTTACAAATATTGTATTTGTGTACAAACACCCTGTTACAGTTTTACAAATACTTTATCTGTGTACAAATACCCTGTTACAGTGTTACAAATACTGTATCTGTGAAGAAATACCCTGTTACAATGTACAAATATCCTGTTACAGTATTACAAATACTTTATCTGTGTACAAACACCCTGTTAGAGTGTTACAAATACTGTATCTGTGTACAAATATCCTGTTACAGTGTGCAAATATGCTTTTGAAGTGTTACAAATACTTTATCTGTGTACAAACACCCTCTTACAGTGTTACAAATACCCTGTTACAGTGTTACAAATACTTTGTGTACAAATACCCTGTTACAGTATTACAAATACCCTGTGACAGTGTTACAAATACTTTATCTGAGTACAAATACCCTGTTACAGTGTTACAAATACTGTCTTTGTGTATAAATACTCAGTTTCAGTGCAGCTGTCATGATAAAAGCAGTACCTGTGAGTAAATCAGTGAGTCTGTTTTCACAGTAACAGACCAACTGCAGTAATAAAGGCCACAAGTTTAAAGTAGAAATACTGCAAAATAATACTAAGTACACTAAACAAAAATTACTGCAGTAGTTTACATGTCGTAGTACTGCAGGCTGCAGTGGTTTACATGTAGTAGTACCACAGACTGCAGTACCTTCATTAAATATTAAAAGTAGCTGTTAGTTTGTGTCTGACTCGATGCTACACTTCCTCCCTTTGTTTGTTGTTTTGTTGCCTACTCTCCTGCTACACCCACAAATGGACTCTTCCTCTTTCTCCACTCTCTGGACTCTTTACTGACCGATGTGACGTTCATGCAGCGTTTCGAGTTGATACTAACTGGACTGTTGGTCCGTCTGTTCTTTAACCTTTGTTACTTTTTATTTTCTATTTTTAGTGAGTTGTAGTTTGTATTTTTGTTTATTGCTTTATTAGTTGGTACTTTGAAAGTTTTTGTTGGTTTATTAGTTCGTATTTTGCCTGCGTCACTGCAGCGCTTTTGTTTGTCACTTTGTAGTTATCCAACATGTTTTCGGGTCTATTTATGTTGTTAAGGGAGACGTCTACTGGTCTGGACCCTGTACTACATCCTATGGGTATTTGTAAGACAATAGTACTTCCTGAATCTCTGCTGCCACCGTGTGGCCACAGTTAAAAACTGCAGATTATCAACATTAATAACAGATCATCCACTGATCCAGCTCAGACTGACGAGGACAGACTGAGACAGTGGGACGTGAATAATGTTCATTAAAGAGACAGTAAGGAGGTGGTTTTACTGAGACCTGGTCCTTTACTGACTGACGAGGACAGACTGAGACAGTGGGACGTGAATAATGTTCATTAAAGAGACAGTAAGGAGGTGGTTTTACTGAGACCTGGTCCTTTACTCTCAGACTGACTGACGAGGACAGACTGAGACAGTGGGACGTGAATAATGTTCATTAAAGAGACAGTAAGGAGGTGGTTTTACTGAGACCTGGTCCTTTACTGACTGACGAGGACAGACTGAGACAGTGGGACGTGAATAATGTTCATTAAAGAGACAGTAAGGAGGTGGTTTTACTGAGACCTGGTCCTTTACTCTCAGACTGACTGATGAGGACAGACTGAGACAGTGGGACGTGAATAATGTTCATTAAAGAGACAGTAAGGAGGTGGTTTTACTGAGACCTGGTCCTTTACTCTCAGACTGACGAGGACAGACTGAGACAGTGGGACGTGAATAATGTTCATTAAAGAGACAGTAAGGAGGTGGTTTTACTGAGACCTGGTCCTTTACTCTCAGACTGACTGACGAGGACAGACGGAGACAGTGGGACGTGAATAATGTTCATTAAAGAGACAGTAAGCAGGTGGTTTTACTGAGACCTGGTCCTTTACTCTCAGACTGACGAGGACAGACTGAGACAGTGGGACGTGAATAATGTTCATTAAAGAGACAGTAAGGAGGTGGTTTTACTGAGACCTGGTCCTTTACTCTCAGACTGACTGACGAGGACAGACGGAGACAGTGGGACGTGAATAATGTTCATTAAAGAGACAGTAAGCAGGTGGTTTTACTGAGACCTGGTCCTTTACTCTCAGACTGACGAGGACAGACTGAGACAGTGGGACGTGAATAATGTTCATTAAAGAGACAGTAAGGAGGTGGTTTTACTGAGACCTGGTCCTTTACTGACTGACGAGGACAGACTGAGACAGTGGGACGTGAATAATGTTCATTAAAGAGACAGTAAGGAGGTGGTTTTACTGAGACCTGGTCCTTTACTCTCAGACTGACTGACGAGGACAGACGGAGACAGTGGGACGTGAATAATGTTCATTAAAGAGACAGTAAGGAGGTGGTTTTACTGAGACCTGGTCCTTTACTGACTGACGAGGACAGACTGAGACAGTGGGACGTGAATAATGTTCATTAAAGAGACAGTAAGGAGGTGGTTTTACTGAGACCTGGTCCTTTACTGACTGACGAGGACAGACTGAGACAGTGGGACGTGAATAATGTTCATTAAAGAGACAGTAAGGAGGTGGTTTTACTGAGACCTGGTCCTTTACTCTCTGACTGACGAGGACAGACTGAGACAGTGGGACGTGAATAATGTTCATTAAAGAGACAGTAAGGAGGTGGTTTTACTGAGACCTGGTCCTTTAGTCTCAGACTGACTGACGAGGACAGACTGAGACAGTGGGACGTGGATAATGTTCATTAAAGAGACAGTAAGGAGGTGGTTTTACTGAGACCTGGTCCTTTACTTACTGACGAGGACAGACTGAGACAGTGGGACGTGAATAATGTTCATTAAAGAGACAGTAAGGAGGTGGTTTTACTGAGACCTGGTCCTTTACTCTCAGACTGACGAGGACAGACTGAGACAGTGGGACGTGAATAATGTTCATTAAAGAGACAGTAAGGAGCTGGTTTTACTGAGACCTGGTCCTTTACTGACTGACGAGGACAGACTGAGACAGTGGGACGTGAATAATGTTCATTAAAGAGACAGTAAGGAGGTGGTTTTACTGAGACCTGGTCCTTTACTGACTGACGAACACAGACTGAGACAGTGGGACGTGAATAATGTTCATTAAAGAGACAGTAAGGAGGTGGTTTTACTGAGACCTGGTCCTTTACTGACTGACGAGGACAGACTGAGACAGTGGGACGTGAATAATGTTCATTAAAGAGACAGTAAGGAGGTGGTTTTACTGAGACCTGGTCCTTTACTCTCAGACTGACGAGGACAGACTGAGACAGTGGGACGTGAATAATGTTCATTAAAGAGACAGTAAGGAGGTGGTTTTACTGAGACCTGGTCCTTTACTGACTGACGAGGACAGACTGAGACAGTGGGACGTGAATAATGTTCATTAAAGAGACAGTAAGGAGGTGGTTTTACTGAGACCTGGTCCTGAACACTCCATCTTTCTCTCACATACTTCCTGTGTGAACTATATGGAACCTGTACCTGGATACTGTGAGTACTGCAGTACTCCTACTGCAGTATCAGAGTACTACAGTAGTTGTTACCACTTTGACTCAGGGAGGATGTGGCGAATGTTTCTCTAACTTCCTGTTTGAAGCTGCAGAGTGGACGAAGAACCAGGAAGAAGGACGAAGACACCAGTTGTTAGTGACATGGAGTCTCTGCTGCTCGGTGAGTCCAACACCTTCATCCAAACGTTGGTTTGTTCCTGACCTTCAGTGACCTTCAGTGACCTTCAGTGACCTCTGTCCTCCTGTTCCAGGTGTGTCTGTGCTGCTGCTGTCTGGACTGACTGTTTCTGCAGGTGAGCTGATGGAGGAGAAGACAATCACTGACACTGACAGTAATACACAGACATTTACTCTGTCTGTCTGTCTAACCTGGACCTGGTTCTGGGTCTGTTCTTGTCTCTACAGATCCTCTGTCCCCTCAGACTGTCTCTGTGGCTGTGGTCAAACTCTACTTCCTCCTCGTCATCGTCTGTCTCTTCTCTTTCTCCACCGTCCTGCTCGTGTTAAACTGTCGCAGCAGGAAGTCAGGTACTTCTACTGTCTCTAGCAGTAGTTGTACACAGACTTTGTAGTACAGTACTTCAGTACTACTGTGTATCTAATAATAATCCTGTCTCCATGGAAACAGCCCAGCGTGCCGGAGAAGGTCAGGGATTGGATCAAGAGTACGATGATGTCGTTGCTGATGTCACCACTGAGCATGAGCAGTGAGACTGTGTAGAGGAGTCACCGTGGAGACCGGAGAGAGGATCTGTGATGACATCATGTGTTACCATGTCCAACAGAGACAGGAACCCAGTGTTTCCACGGTTACGAGCTCAGTTCTATCAGAGTTCTGATGCTGGTTTGGACTCAGATGTTCCTTCAGGTTCCCTGGAAATGTTCCTTTGATCCAGTTCAGGTTTCACTGATCACAACAACTCTGTCGCCTCTGCTGTGGTTTTATTCTGCTCCGGGCTTTTATTTTGGTAGGCAGCTTTCTGTTGATCTTTACTCGCTGCTGTTTGTCCAGTGTGAACTCTGATGGTTCTGTGTCAGGACACATCATCAGAGGAGCTTTAGTCCTCAGCAGGAACTCTGTTCTTAACATTTAACCACGGTTAAAGCTCCATTTAAAAATAAAGTTGTTTAAAATTCAAAGAGAAGGTGATGATTTCCAAATGTCCTCCACTCATCTTTAATTCACAGTAGATACTTCATTTTCAAAGTATTTTAATCACATTGAGCAACTGTGGGTTGAGGTTTTCAACGGGAAGTGGCTTAATTCTGTAGTTCAGACACAGAGTCGTCAGTTACATTTAGTCATTTAGTCATTTATCAGACACTTTTATCCAAAGAGACTTACAAGTGAGGAACAAGGCAAAAAATCAGTCAAGGAGAGAAACATCAAAGCAAAGTGCTGTTAAAGAAGAGTTTCTGTGTCAAGAGATTTATTTTAGTACAAATGAAGATGATGAAGAGTCCTGTTTTCATCAGTTTTTTAAATATTAAAATGAATAAATAAAATAATAAAACTTCACGATCAAACTAAGCAAACATTAAAAGTTACAATTGATTCAGTAAAATAAATGTCTTTTATCTCTTTACAGTTTCCACAGAAATCTGGTTTCAGTGATTTGATCTTTCTCTGCAGCAGATTTACAGTCGATTATTGGTCCAACGTGTTTCAAAGGTCAAAATGTAATCAGGTCTGTTTAGCTGTGGATTCACCTCCTTTAGCAGCTTCATCACCCGAAAGCAAATCAAAGACGTTCTAACACAAAACAGACATGTTCAATAATGTGGAGGATTATAGAACAGTACAAAAGTATTAGCTCAGGATTACTTGAAGTACTAAAAGTAAACATACTCTTTAGACTCATGTTACTGGACGATAATTAGTGAAACATTAATGTGTTCATCTCCCTGTTTAATGATCAGATGTTTGAATCTAATGATTAGAACTTGAACAACTTGTTGCTCGCTGCTTCGTGTTAATAAAGTTTTATGATTACACTCTGTTGTTTTATTCATATGATTCTGAATCATTAGCAGTAATTAAAGAACTGTAGTAAAAGTACAATAGTTCCCTGTAGAATGTGCTGCAAAGTCTGAAGTAGCAGAAAATGTAAATACTAGTAGAACTCCTCATTAGTTACTTTACACCACTGATGATTACTATTTGTAATCTGCTACTTAAAGATTAGAAAAAGTATAAAATTTATTTCAATCTTTTTTAGAGAAGCTGAACAAACCTGGAAAAACTAAATGTTTGTGTTTAGACAGTTTATTTAAATTTAATACATTTTTTAAAAATTTCAGGTAAAGTATGATCTCTGTAAATTGTCCTTTTAAATGTCACTCACTTGTTAATGTTACACCCTGAAAAGGGAGAAAATCAGGAAAGATGACGCACACGGACTTCACTCTATGGCGTCTTTATCCAGAATCATTTTACAAAACATAACAAACATGGAAGCAAGCATTTTACACAATATGTCTATTGACATTACATTATACATCAGAATACATCTGTCTCAGTTGCTCAAATTCTGTCCCTTATACAGAAAATGTGCATATGATCAATCCACTAACTCTCATTATGTCTTTTGTACAGTAGCAACCAAAAAAGAAATACACAGAATATTATGTGAATTCACATTTACATCATCCTGTTGAATATCCCTTTACCCTGTCAGTTTTAGCTGCTAAATTACTTTTAAACAACATTTTGCTTGACCCCTGTCAGTGTACATATAGTAACAATAACATAAATATGTTTTAATAAACACACACATTTGCATTTCAACATTCCACCACGTGTAGAGCTAACGGCGCACATTTAGCTAACCATGCCTGTTGACACCGTCTACAACCTGGGTGCTAATACCTCCATTACGTTTGTAATAAGTTCCATTAACCCAAATATGCAATAAACTCTATTTCTTCTACTTTACTATACATGTAGACATTCTTTATGGCCTATCCATAACATTTTACACCTACATTTATTACACATTACACACACAACACAGCGCATTTTCACTCGTTGTTACCGAACGTACATTGTGCCACACTTGCTAGCTTACTAGCTACTTCCATCGTTACATAAACAAACTATGTCATTAACAGTTATTCGAACAGTTATTAACGTTATAAAACAAACTTAAATCAACATTTACTTACTTACTGGTCATATATACAAAACTTAGAAAGGTTTCAAATACCTGAAAAGGGAGAAAATCAGGAAAGATGACGCACACGGACTTCACTCTATGGCGTCTTTATCCAGAATGAAGCTACCGCGGCGATACTCCCTCTACTGGACACTCAGGTATAACTAATGAATTACAATGTGAACTCACCCAGCAGGTTCAGCTAATTCCCTGATTTATCACAGACTACACTGCTATTTTCTATATAAGGAATTGCATTTCTGTCTGGAACATTAACACTGTTTATAATACATATTTTACATATTTCCACTATTTTAAAAGAAGACAAACTCCACAAATAAACTCTGCATCCTGTACACTATTCTCTCAATTCCAAACTTACTCAAACTTTAACAATACTGTCCTAAGCTTCATCATCTGTTACTCTATAATTTCCATCTACTACATTAACACCGTGACTTCAGTCCCCTTCCCCAGTAGTCAAATTCTTCTTTGACTGTCTGAACAAAATCCAAAAGCACCAAGAAAAACCTGAAAATCTCCAGTAAATACACCAAACTTCAACAAACCAAAGTGTGGAGCAACAGTTTAAACAAAGGTTTAGTGTGATCAGTGTCGAATCAGTTGGTGATTTTCTGTCAGTGCATCGTTACTGTAAACTGCTGTGGAGCCAACAGTTCATCATTATTCTGCTCATTAAACACAGGAAACGCAGCAGGTCCATCAGATTCCAGGGAGAAAGGTTTGTCACAAGAAGCGAAGAGTGTCTGAGTCCTGCTGATGTGTTTTTGTACTGATGTTCAGCACAGTGAGCAACAGGAAATAAAAACAAAGATTAGGAAGAGTGAAGTGAGGAGGGCACTAAAGAGGATGAAGAGGGGAAAGGCAGCTGGTCCTGATGACAGACCTGTGGAGAGGCGGCTGTAGAGTTTCTGACTAGTTTGTTTACCAAGATCTTAGAGAGTGAGAGGATGCCAGAGGAATGGAGGAGAGGTGTACTGATGATAATTCTTAAGAACAAGGGAGATGTACAGAGCAGCGCAACTACAGAGGAACACAGCTGACGTAGAGGAAGCTAGGCTGAGGGCAGAGGTGAGCTGCAAACAAAGGTAGACAGGTACAGTCCTCTTCCATTGAACTGGGAGAATTGCCAAATTTGGCCCAGTTTATAGGAGTCTAATAAAGACCAGACGATGCCGGACTGAGAAGCGATCCTGCAAGTAGCCAGAAACTGGGCAAGATGGGAAACAAACAGGATGAAAATTGGGCAGTGAAGGAGATTATAAAAAGAGGGGTGAAGTAGAAAAAGAAAGGTAAAGAGAACTGTCTGTATGATTTGTATTATTTTACAATGAAAACACATTGAAACTGTATTGTTCAAAGGACCTGATCTGTTTTAGTACAATGACAAATATAATAGAAAGAAAACAACAACTTACTCTGTGTCTGATGAAGGTTCAGGTTTAAAATTGAAATCAAATCCCTTTGACTCGTCGCTCTTGAAGGACACACAGCTGGGTTCAGGTCCTGGTCCAGGAGATTCTGGTCTTTGTTGGGACCTGATAGAAAAACAACTTTCACATATTCAGTCAAAGTTTCCTTCAAATAGAATCAGAAGAATAGTAAAAATGTCCTGATGAAATATTCAATTCTAGATGAGACTTGGAGACAGAATCAGTCCGATGGTCTCAGTCATCTTACCTCTGAGCTTTGGTCTGGCTCTCATGGTCCCCACACAGAGTGGTTTTAGAGGGAGGGACTCCCTCCTCTCTGTCCTCACACTGATCCATGCTGCTGAATCCACACTCTTTTAACTTTTCCACCACTAAACAACATTTAGAGATAAACACAGAAAAATAATCTGATCATCTGTGTTATCTGAGAAAATCCTGGAGCTACTTTAAAAACCGCATGGTGAAGGTGTTGAATGTGTCCTAATACATCACAGATCAGCTGATCAGAGTTTCTAGGAACAATCTGCAAAGTAGCTGTGAAATAAATGGACTCAGTTCAATAGTACAATATTTTCCTGAGTAGTCGAGTAAAAGTACCTTTAAGTAAAGTACAAGTATCTCATCATATGAATGGATAGAATGAAACGTGGTACTATTACTCTGATAAATGATGTACTTTAATGTACTAACTACTTGAGTAATTTCATCTCTAATAATTCTCCCAGAGGTCCAACTGCAGACCTCAGTTCTGAGTCCAGTGGACATGAAAAACTGAACAACTGGGACCGAGTCTCCTCTGATTTGAGGAGACAGGGCGACCATCCACTAACTCTACGTCCATTAAAGAAGTTCTACATTTTACTGCGTCACAACAAGAGAAGGCAGAAATAAATGGAACAAGGAAGAGAGACGAGGTGGAACCACGGTCCTGGATCAGTACCGTAGTGAAACCTCCTTTCAGAGACTGATCCCATTGGTCAGACTAAAGAGGAACACAACCTGGAAAACACTCAGTGGATCACAGCTGCTGATCATGACACCAGGTCTCTGAACATCTAACACACTGAAATCCCAAATACGGTTTATTGAGGATCGCCATTCCAAGTCGATTGTGGTTTCTGTGTACGGAGTGATCATATGTTCACAACCAACCTCAAAGACAAGTCGCTGAGAGTGAAGATACGTTTATTAGATATGACATAAGAAACAAACACAGAACATATATTGTTTTCCACCAAGAAAGACGTTCTTACGGTTCAATGTCCAGTTTTGTGGCTCCAGCTTTGTTACTGGATGGGTCAGATTCTCAGTACTGGGTTGAGATTCAGACTGTGGACTCCTCGGGCTCCGGTTTGTCAGTCTACACATTGTTGAGGCTGTGGACTGCAGCTGATCCCACACTGATCTCGGTCCATCACATCATTAAAGCACCTGTTAGTTGTAATACTGGGGAAACTAAACTGTTGCTGATGTCGTGTAGAAAATGAAAAGAATCCAACAGAAAGACAAAGACTGCATCTTTGGTGTTCTACTGGTCATATTCTATTAGTTCTCTAAACACTACAGAATAAATCAAACCTCACTGTCAATATGCTATTGTACAGAAAACATCTCACATTGAATCACATCCATTGGAATAAGTCACGTCAACATGAAAACTGGGACAGAACAGAGCTGTTGAGAAAAGAGATGTTCTACCAGAAGGACGAGTCCCTGATCATTTACACTGGTGGAACATGGGAAGAAAGGAGCTGGAACTGCCTGATGGTACTAGGTACTGTAGGTACATTTATTCCACAATTTGTACTTCACTACAAATCTGAGGCTCTTGCACTTTGTTAGATTATTTGATTCGAATGCAAATGCTTTGAAACACAGTTTTCTACCTTGTACTACGCTGCCTTTGCGTGACGACCTACTTTTACAATAACTGTTTCTTCTTGTCCAGTAAAAACATGTGTATCCACGTTTAGGAATAAGATTTTTTTTCACATCATTATTAGTTTATTTCTGTTCAACAACAGACATGACCCAGGAAGTACTAAACATCCGCGCCCCCCCACCAGCTGACGTTTCTCTCATTACTTCTCTTTCTTTCATTTCATCCCTCATAAATCTTTTTTTTCCTGGTGTCTCTTGAGGGTTTGTTCAATGCACTTCATACCTCTCACTCTGTGCAGCATGTGGGCATACTCGGTGCAATAACACCATAGAGCTAATACGCTGTGCGCACACTCTGAGAATCAGAGTGCCACTGCCATCTACTGTGCTGGAATTGTAATTACACTTTATTCAAATACTGCAACTTCCTGGGGTCCCATGCTGCTGTTGCTGACTGTTAAACTGACTCATTCGGGATAAATTCACTCGTCCTATTTTATGTTCTCAAAGTTATAAACACACTTTTCCATTATATTATTATTCCCCATGACCTCACAGCACCACAGACATCAAATTAAATAAGACAATCTGGCACAAAGTCAGGTTCAACATGAACCAGTAGCAGCTCATTAGTTTGATCTTTACAGGACATGGTTCAAAACTGCAAAAGCACTAATGCTTAGCCTGCTGTCTGATGGAGGTTAATGTTAAAAGTTGTAAACATTTGTTGCTTTTTTGAATCATGAACAAAAATACAAAAGAAAACTTTTTGTTCAAAGGTCATAAATGAAATACTGTACATTTATATATTAATAAATATAATAGATTAGTTTTAGCTGTGACTCAACAGCTCTCTTGTTTCTCCAGCTGTGACAGTTTGTCATTCTGTTCATTACAATGTAAAACGGAATAAACTGTTTATAAATAAATTTGTTACAACAGGAGATGTGGATTTACACAATGAAACACAGAAAACTGTGAATGAGACAAAAGAACTCAATGTTTTTAGGTCCGACTACAGAGACTGTAGCTGGATATTACACCAGCTTGTTACAGCGTGTGTATGTGTCTGTGTACAGACATGTACAGACTGAACTATCTGTTCAACAGAGACAACGTTTCTCTGACAGGACGACACTCTCAGTACTACACTGAACACAGAGACACTGAGGAACCAGATCTCCAGAGTACGAACCCAAACCCAGGATAAAGAGGTCCAGTGAATGTGGTGTTGAAGGTGTGGAGGTGGATCAGTTTGTCAGAGGAGACTCTGTAGAAGGACAGAGTCCCAGCAGGACAGTCCACATACACTGATACTCTGTTAGAGACAGAGGAGGAGATGGATGTTTTTCTGTTATTGTGAAGAACAGAGTAACGACCATCATCAGAGCATCTCAGACTCCAGGACTGATCGTTCCATCCAAACACACAGTCATAACTGTCTCCTCTCCTTCTGATTCCTCTGTAACTCACTGATATATCGACCACTCCGCTCCACTCGACCTCCCAGTAACAGCGACCAGTCAGTCCATTACTACACAGCAGCTGAAGACACTGGTCAAATCTGTCTGGATGATCAGGATATGACTGATCCTCCTCCACATGTGTCACCTTCCTGTTGTTGTCAGACGGTCGTAGTTCTCTGTTCACTGTGTTTGTGTCGATGGTGAGTTGACAGAAATCTGATGAGAGAACAAGACACAATCCAGCTGCAGTTATTAATCTATCATCAGTTTGATGAGGACTCATGACATCAGGGATTTGAAGGAGTGATGTGACAGTTTGAAGATGGTTGAATGTTGCTGCTTTGTTTTCATCAGTCTCATTAAAAACACACTTACACTTCCTCAGACCTGGTCTCAACCATCGGACTCCACCAGGCTCCACCCTGAAAGGAGGAGGGGGGTCAGAGCAGCACATTCTCTTTCAGCATGCACACATGGACATTACATGGCTCTCATACACACAGTGTGTTCTGGTTCTGTTCTAATGGAGGCTTGTATGTAGGGATGGACATTCAGCAAACAACTAAGGAATTGGAGTTCTTAGTTGTATATATAGTTGTAATATTCATTCACTGTCATTCTGGGGATAAAAACTCTACCTAGAAGGTGGATAAGGCTGACTGTGTTGGGTTTTTTCTCTTGGCTTTTAGAGCCCAGTCGCTTCTTTTGGGCTTGTTCTCATAGACCTGGTTGCTGGTTTCTCTCCTGACATCTATCAACACTGGTAGTGGCAGTAAAGCTGAATTTCCTGCTCAGTTCACAGAATCTAATGTAACACCTGATTTCATCATGAGGAGATTTGTTCCCAAAGTCAGAATGAGACACTGAAGTCAGAATTACAGGAGCTCCCCTCTTTTCTTTGCTGAATGTAAAGTGCTTCAGTGAAGATTTGTCATCAGCTCAGAGGAAATGTTTCCAGCACTAAACTACTTTCTGCTGCAGTGTTCATCAACACGACTCCACAGTGAGACACAAACTGATGCCGACACATTTTTCTATCTTTCATGACAAAGAGGTGTGTTTGTTTTATTCATCTGTTTGTTGAGATTCTAAACAAACAGAGGCACCACCTAGTGGAATAAATAGGTACCACAGAGGAATAGAGGACATTTACTGACAGTTACATCTGACGTCCTCAACTTCTGCATCATCAGTTAATTTATAATTGAATTGATTAATTAATTATATAATACTTAATAACATTGATTTATTATTAATTATCAGACATTGTCTGTGGCTGCAGCAGGCATCTCCATACCTGAGAGTGTCCAGTCTCCAGTTTGGATCATCCAGTCCAGCAGACAGCAGCTTCACTCCTGAGTCTCCTGGATGATTGTAGCTCAGGTCCAGCTCTCTCAGATGGGAGGGGTTGGAGCTCAGAGCTGAGGCCAGAGAAGCACAGCCTTCCTCTGTGATCAGACAGCCTGACAGTCTGCAGACACACAACAACACACAGGAGACTTGGTGAAGGTGGTATTTGTACAAACCAACACCACATACTCCTATGTGTATTTTAAGGGATTTTAGCTACATACAGTGCTACATACTTTTATGTCTTATTGAACACAATCATTAAACATACAGAGTGATGGTGTAAAAAGTAAGCAAAATATATATAGTAAAAACACTGATGAGAATTTTCAGCAAACTCAAAATTTGTGACATTAGAAAGTTTAATCTGCTTTCATTTTAAATATCTGGACATTTTTAAAAATGTACAAAACTTGACCTGACCCGAGAGTTTCCAGTTTACAGTGTGGATTCTCCAGTCCAGCAGACAGAAGCTTCACTCCTGAATCCTGCAGATTGTTGTTACTCAGGTCCAGTTCTCTCAGACTAGAGGACTGGGAGCTGAGAACTGAGGACAGAGCTTCACAGCTTCTCTCTGAGAGGTTACAGCCACTCAGTCTGAAAAACAGTGATGTATAACATGAAAACATTTATGTCAAGATATAATTACATTTGTTGTAATATATAAGTTCTGTTCTGTTGTTAAAATACAGTAGCTGTGGATTTAATGATGAATAAATTCCACTATCTTTACACTTACACAACTTTCTTGGAGACTTTGACGACTCCCAACACAAACAGAAGATCCTCCTCTGAAAAGTTTGAAGAGTATTTAAATGGATCAAACACGTCCAGATCTTTTCCCGATGACACCAACATGAAGAGCAGAGCTGACCACTGAGCAGGAGACAGTTCATCTGTGGAGACACTTCCTGAGTCCAGGTACTGTTGGATCTCCTCCACTAGAGAACGATCATTCAGTTCATTCAGGCAGTGGAACAGGTTGAGGCTTTTCTCTGCTGAGGGAGTCTCTCTGATTTTCTGCTTGATGTACTTTATTGTTTCCTGACTGTTTTGTGAGTTACTTCCTGTCTCTGTCTGCAGACCTCGTAGGAGAGTCTGATTGGTCTCCAGTGAAAGACCGAGGAGAAAGCGGAGAAACAAGTCCAAGTTTCCATTTGGACTCTGTATGGCCTTGTCCACAGCACTCTGGTGGAGAAGTTTTACTTCAGGTCTGAACAGTTTGGACCACAGAAAAGTTGACTGTTGTTCAGACAGCAGATTGACTCCAGAGTTGATGAAGGTCAGATGGACATGAAGAGCAGCCAGAAACTCCTGAACACTCAGATGGACGAAGCAGAACACCTTGTCCTGGTACAGTCCTCTCTCCTCTTTAAAGATCTGTGTGAACACTCCTGAGTACACTGAGGCTGCTCTGATATCGATGCCACACTCTGTCAGGTCGGATTCATAGAAGATCAGGTTTCCTTTCTGCAGCTGCTCAAAAGCCAGTTTTCCCAGAGACTCCATCATCTTCCTGCTCTCTGGACTCCAGTGTGGATCTGTCTCAGCTCCTCCATCATACTTGATGTTCTTCAGTTTGGTCTGAACCACCAGGAAGTGGATGTACATCTCAGTCAGGGTCTTGGGCAGCTCTCCTCCCTCTCTGGTTTTCAACACATCCTCCAGAACTGTAGCAGTGATCCAGCAGAAGACTGGGATGTGACACATGATGTGGAGGCTTCGTGATGTCTTGATGTGGGAGATGATTCTTCTGGCCTGCTCCTCATCTCTGAACCTCTTCCTGAAGTACTCCTCCTTCTGTGGGTCAGTGAACCCTCTGACCTCTGTCACCATGTTAACACACTCAGGAGGGATCTGATTGGCTGCTGCAGGTCGTGTGGTTATCCAGAGGCGAGCAGAGGGAAGCAGGTTCCCCCTGATCAGGTTTGTCAGCAGCACATCCACTGAGGTGGACTCTGTAACATCAGTCAGGATCTGATTGTTGTGGAAGTCCAGAGGAAGTCGACACTCATCCAGACCGTCCAAGATGAACACAACCTGGAACTCTTCAAACCTGCAGATTCCTGCTTCTTTGGTTTCAGTAAAGAAGTGATGAACAAGTTCCACCAAGCTGAACTTTTTCTCTTTCAGCACATTCAGCTCTCTGAAAGTCAATGGAAATGTGAACTGTATGTCCTGGTTGGCTTTGTCTTCAGCCCAGTCCAGAGTGAACTTCTGTGTTAAGACTGTTTTCCCAATGCCAGCCACTCCCTTTGTCATCACTGTTCTGATTGGTTCCTCTCTTCCAGGTGAGCCTTTAAAGATGTCTTCTTGTCTGATGGTTTTTTCTGGTCTGTCTGGTTTCCTGGATGCTGTTTCAATCTGTCTGACCTCATGTTCATCATTGACCTCTCCAGTCCCTCCCTCTGTGATGTAGAGCTCTGTGTAGATCTGGTTCAGAAGGGTTTTTCGTCCTGCTTTCGCGATCCCCTCAAACACACACTGGAACTTCTTCTTCAGCTTAGATTTAAGTTTAGACCTGACATCCGTAATATCAACAGTATCTGGATGAAGAACCAATAATAAGATGTAACGTTATGACCTGGTCACAACAGACACTCTCACAGTGATTTCTTCTTCCACTTGTAATTTTTCAACTTACCGTACAATCAAACCTCATTTAAGATGGTTTATCACCAACTTAATTGATAAAAATTAATAATTTAATAAACACTGTCAGACTTAGGTGTAATTTAAGGTTTATTATTAATGAGTGGAAAGGTCCACTTGGTCCTAATGACAGATCAGTGGAGACATGGAAATGTTTAGTAGAGATGGCAGTGGATTGGTTAACCAGATAATTTAAGAGTATTTTGATCTTTGATCGGTCTTTAGCTGGATTTCCTTCTACAAGTTTCTGTCTTATTGACGACCTCTAAGAAAACCTACAACAGTCAGAACAACTCAACACAGACTGATGGTTCATCTTATTTTGTCTTCTATACACTGTTGGACCTTCTGTTTTCATGGTACCTGCATGTTTTAAAGAATAAATGACACAGAATGTCAAAGAAACAGAAGGTTTATCAAGGTTAAACCGATGGAGCCTGAGAGTTAAATACGGGTTTATGTGTTAAAATCACACGGAGCCTGTTGTGTCTACGTGATGTTCCAGTTGTTTCATATCTTACCTTCCTGTGACTGACCTTTATTACGCTTCATTTTCTGTAAAATCACCTCCTTCACCTCCAGAACTTTACCACTGTACATCTTGACCATTAAATCTACTGTGTCTGGTCCGTCTGCTTTCTCCAGTTTGGACTTTTTGATGTTCTGTAAACCATCTGGTAACTTTGCATTCTGCAGATACCACTGGAAATCTTTCAGTTCCTCTTCTCCCAAATCCTCCAACATGTGCAGTAGCTCCTCCTTTACAGACGTCTCCATCTGTGAAACAAACCAGAGGTCACTTAAAAGAGACAAATAAGGTTCAACATGTCACATCATATCACCTATTTTTAGCTAGGGTTAGGGCTATTAAAAACTACAAATCTGTTGATGTGGAAACAACACCTCTGCTTTTAGACGTGTCATCAAGAGACAAAGTAAAATAATAAAAAAAAAAACAACTAAAAACCCAACCTCCTTTGACCGCCGCTCTGCGTTCAATACAATCATCCTGTTCAACCTGTAGGTCCCCTCTCCCACCTGCATTTGGATTAAACCGTTCCAGTTCCATCCCCCACCTCTCCACCATGCTCACACCCAGTACTGGTGTGCTGAGCCCCCTTCTGTACGCCCTGTATACCTAGGACTGCACTCCATCCCAGCAACCAATACTATCATCACGTTCCCTGATTATACCACGCTGGTTGATGTCACGATCCCAGCTTTCGCCTGCCTGATTGTCTGCCTCCCAATCTCCTATCTGGTTCACTCCTCCCTGAGACTCGACCACCACTCACCAAGACTTCAGTTAGTATTCTTTACGTAACATTATGCAAGATCCAGCCGAAGACTCGACCCTAACTCTGTCTCCTCTCCTAGACCACCATACTCACCTGGCAACAGCTCTGTTCGGTTGCTGACTCCTGTGCATCCTCCATTATTATTGACATTATAATGATTATTATTAATAAACCTTTTATTTATCTTATATTCTTGTGTGGTGTGGTCTCTGGCAATGGAGTCCGTTCCTAGGTTTGTGACAGTGCGACTCAGTTCCAGGCATTATACAAGGTGGAGGTAGAGAACCTGTCTACTAACAGACCAACCTTACACTGGATGTCCATAAAAAACACATTATAGACTCAGGAGACACAGACAGGGCAACACTCCCTCCTTTTCAACTGAGAATGTGTGGAAACTGTCTCCACCATCAGATCTCTGGGAACCCATCTCTCGGCCGACCTCTCCTTGCTCCTAACATAAAAGCCTTAATGAAGAAAGCTCAGCAGCGGCTGTATTTCCTGTGGATCCTCAGGAAAATTTCTCGGTCAAAAAGCTTCTGCTGGTTTTCTATCACGGCTCTGTGGAGAGCACACTGACACACTGTCAGGTGTAAATACAGCTCAAACAATCACCGGCTGCCCTCTTCCCTCCCTGGACGATACATCCAGGTCTTGTTGCCTTAGCCATCACAGGAGATTGAAATGTTGCTGTCTGGACGTCACCTCAGGTCAACAAAGTCTCAAACCACCAACAAATGGCTTCTTTCCCTGGATCATCCCACCAAGATACACTGTGCAATTCCACTGGGCCACCTGATAGGTGGTAGTCGTTCTATTGTTATACTGTTATTCTACTACTATTCTACTGTATTATATTTCAGCTCACTGTTGTTGAGAAGAGCACCCACAGTTTGGTTGTACTCCCCATGTGCAATGACAATAAAGTCTATTCTAATTCAAATTCTGTTTAATGTACTAATTACTTCAGTTGTTTAATATGTAACACTTATATTCTATATATAATGTTTGATTATTATTTTTTTTTTTGGTTTGTCTTTA
Organism: Anabas testudineus; assembly: GCF_900324465.2. Lineage (NCBI taxonomy): Eukaryota > Metazoa > Chordata > Actinopteri > Anabantiformes > Anabantidae > Anabas > Anabas testudineus. Next base: position 1,642,543 of record NC_046627.1, on the reverse strand, counting down.
AAATTAATTAATTAATTCTAAAAGTAACTGTAACTGAAGAGATATGTAGTGAAATAAAAAGTAGAATATCTCCATCTGTCATGTAGTGGAGAAGAAAATAGAAATACTCTAGTAAAGTACACTAAGTATTGTACTGCAGTACTGGAGCAGCCTAAAAGTCCCGGAAGTTACAAACAGGGGAATCTAAAACAGACACAGTTCAAAACTCAACAACGGACTCAATCAAATCTTTATCAAACATATTCAACATGAATTAGAAGAAACTGGACTGAATGAAAAACGCTGTCATCACTTTGTTTCTCCAGAGGTCCAACTGCAGACCTCAGTTCTGAGTCCAGTGAAACAACAGTGTTACTTTTCATCATGTGATCCCTTCATTGGAGCTGGGATTGTCATTCTCTGTGTGGAGAAACCTCGGCTCCTGTTCACATCAGTGTTTTTCTGATGAACACTGGTTTGATTTCAGTGTTCAGACAATCTCTGGTTTGAAATCACACATGTATTTAGTCCTGCTTCTGAACCCCGCTTGGATTAGATGTGCTCTCTTTCTACTTTTCTCCATTTTCTGTCCTTTAAACTACATTTAGGACATTTTGAAATTGCCAGCAGGTACAGTTACTAGTTACTTTACACATGAAGATTTGACAGTTTCTCACTTGATTCTGGTTCTGAACAGAACAAACAGTTGATGGATGAAGCAGGAAAAGAATCATCAGATTGATCAATAATGAACAGAATCATCACAGCTCCATAGAAATCATTCACTGTCTGTGTCTCAGAGTTCTCTCTAATAAACTGAGGGACTTTGGACTAAACCACCGTTGTCGGGATTAACCAGCGGTTCCACCTGGACAAAGGTTTCCTGAATCACCTGGTTCAACGACAACACCGACTTTATCGACAGTGTTCAGACTAAACGACGACACCGTTGTTGTTTCTAGATTCAGACTGAACACTTTGATAACTGAGCATCTGTCTGACAGTCAGACTACAGGTTTCCACACAGGAGAGAGAACCAACAACAGAAAGAGACAGAAAACATACTCACCCTGAAACGCAGACACTTTGAGCGTCCTCCACTCCCAGCATGCACTGGGAGAAGCAGTAAAAAGTCATAAAGTGAAACAATAAACCTGGACTTTGACTCCAATCACACAAACACACTGTTAAAATGAACAGTCAGAACCTCAGAGCCAGTGAACCAGGGTCTGCCTCGTACCCACTCTACAGTGTGAATGTAGATACGGTGTAAGTGCCTCTGTGTTGGTTTATGGTGTTGAGTTTATTGTGTGGTGCAGATTGTTTGCTTTTGTTTTAATGGTTAAATGAAAATAGTTGTGTTGAAATGTTGATGTCACAGTGTGTTGTTCGCTGTAATGTGGTACTTGTGTGTGCCGAGCACTTGCTCTGGCGTGATTAGGGGACATTATCATGGGGTGATGTGTCTCGCGGGACTTTGGAGATGCAGCGGGAGTAGGCAGGTGAGCATCTCACCACATGGACTGCAGGTGAGCATCTCACCACGTGGAACATCTCACCACATGGACTGCAGGTGAGCATCTCACCATGTGGACTGCAGGTGAGCATCTCACCACGTGGACTGCAGGTGAGCATCTCACCACGTGGAACATCTCACCACGTGGAACATCTCACCACGTGGACTGCAGGTGAGCATCTCACCGCGTGGACTGCAGGTGAGCATCTCACCACGTGGAACATCTCACCACGTGGAACATCTCACCGCGTGGACTGCAGGTGAGCATCTCACCGCGTGGAACATCTCACCGCGTGGACTGCAGGTGAGCATCTCACCGCGTGGACTGCAGGTGAGCATCTCACCACGTGGAACATCTCACCACGTGGAACATCTCACCACGTGGAACATCTCACCACGTGGAACATCTCACCACGTGGACTGCAGGTGAGCATCTCACCACGTGGAACATCTCACCACGTGGAACATCTCACCGCGTGGACTGCAGGTGAGCATCTCACCGCGTGGACTGCAGGTGAGCATCTCACCGCGTGGACTGCAGGTGAGCATCTCACCGCGTGGACTGCAGGTGAGCATCTCACCGCGTGGACTGCAGGTGAGCATCTCACCACGTGGACTGCAGGTGAGCATCTCACCGCGTGGACTGCAGTTGAACATCTCACCACGTGGACTGCAGGTGAGCATCTCACCACGTGGGACATCTCACCACGTGGACTGCAGGTGAACATCTCACCACGTGGACTGCAGGTGAACATCTCACCACGTGGACTGCAGGTGAGCATCTCACCACGTGGACTGCAGGTGAACATCTCACCACGTGGACTGCAGGTGAACATCTCACCACGTGGACTGCAGGTGAGCATCTCACCACGTGGACTGCAGGTGAGCATCTCACCACGTGGAACATCTCACCACGTGGACTGCAGGTGAGCATCTCACCACGTGGACTGCAGGTGAACATCTCACCACGTGGACTGCAGGTGAGCATCTCACCACGTGGACTGCAGGTGAGCATCTCACCACGTGGACTGCAGGTGAGCATCTCACCACGTGGACTGCAGGTGAGCATCTCACCACGTGGACTGCAGGTGAGCATCTCACCACGTGGACTGCAGGTGAGCATCTCACCACGTGGACTGCAGGTGAGCATCTCACCACGTGGACTGCAGGTGAGCAGATGGCTCCATCGGGACTCTGCTGTGTTGTACTTCAAGTTTAAGTTGTCTACCACTGAAGCCGGGGACGGACATTTAAGAGACTCAAAGACTTAAGAACTCTTTTCATGACAAGCGGCCAACAAGGTATTTGTTTATGGACTTTGTTTCATGTGTTTAAAGTGTCTTTATTTGTTGTTCGAACATGCTAGGTGTCATGTAAATGGCTAATTGCTAATGTACTGTGTGCTGTTCAAAATGCAGTTCTCACGGTGTTAAAGTTGGACAAAGAAACAAGAGGAAGAGAAGAAATAAACGCCCGTTATAAAGAACCGACCTGTGTCTGTGTTGTTGTGGAGAGAGCTACATACGGTATCAGTGTAGTAGGTTTATGACATGTTACTGTATTTCTTTCATACATACATACATAATTATTATCTGTTACATTGGATCTCACATATTTAGTCAAACATCTAATAAACATAATGAACAGAGCACCATTAGTCCCTGAAAAGGTCTGGATTAAAATAATATATTTTTTATTTTTTTCATTCTACTAAAACCTTCACATGCAGCTAAACTGTCTCCTACAAAATACTCACAGACACATTCACTGATATATTTTATCACAGCGGTTTAATCTGGGACCTCAGCTGAACCTATTTATTATTGACAAAAAGAAGGCATTCAGATCAGGAGACAGGGAGGGAGCAAGGAGGGTCCAGAGACTGCTGTCTGTCAGGATCAGGGAGGGGAAGGAGACGTACAGGAGGAAACTGGAACAACGCCTTCAACAGAACAACACCAGGGAGGTTTGGAGGGGTATGAGGACCATCACTGGCTACAAGTCCAGCAGCCAGGAGACTGTGGGGACTGTGGACCAGGCCAATGAATTGAATAATTTGTTTTAATCAAACGCACTCAGACAAACTACTGCAGAACTGAGACCAACATGTTGCTCATTTATTTCACTGGACGTTCAGACCACACAGAGCAGACTTCACCAACGTTGGTGAAGATGAATATATTTGTGTCCAACATTCACCACAGTCACTACTTCAGTCAGAGTAACTCTCTCTGTGTCCAGCAGGGGGCAGAAGAAGCTGTTTAATCAGTGCAGGACAAGAGAAGAAGACCAGCTGATGATGAGTCACAACATCCACAGTTCACACAGTTCCTACTGCTGTGTTCTGTATGTTATAAAGTAATTTAGAGGGAGAAGACACGTCCTACCACTGAACCAATGTTTAAAACGATTATAACTGACTAAATATTAATCTGCTGAGTTACTTTATGGTAAATTGATTAACAAAATAAAAATGAAATATTCAAATTACTGATATCAACAGTGTCCTCCTCGTTACAGTTCTGCTGTACTGCGTTGGTAATATAAAAAAAAGATTAATAGAATGAATACAATTACAAGATAATATTAATTAATAATATTAAATATTTATCATCACACAGAAGATTCTCTAACTCTCAATCATTTTGACATGAGGGGACCACAATTACTCTTTCCCATGCTTATGTGTCGATCCTCTCACGTGAACCAACTACCTGAAGAAACAATGTACCATATCGTCACACAGACTATATGAGGAAGTAAAGCAAGAGTGGAAAACATCATAAATATGATGCTAGGGCCAACACGTTATGAGGCATCTCGTGTGGATGACATCAAGTCCAGCTTCCAACTCTTTTTACCATTGTGCATTGAGGGAATTATACTAGAGAAAACTACCCTGAAGGGGAACCATGTGTTTAGGGACACCTGGAGGGAAATGGACCTGCTAGACCTCCAAGCATACAGAGGTCTGTTGATTTTAGCAGTGTATCGCTCAAACAATGAGGCTACAAGACGTTTGTGGGATACAGAGTCTGGCCGGCCTATATTATGTCTTTACAACAGTTTCATGAGGAGTGCCTGGTTCCTTTCAGAGGTTCCTGTTCCTTCAAGGTGCGCATTCCAAGCAAACTGGAGACATATGGAATAAAGATCTGGAGCAGCTCTGCCTGGAATATGCAGGTACACATGGGGAAACCCAGTACTGGAAGGGCCGAAAAAAACCAGGGCATGCGTGTTGTGCTGGACACGACAACCGGTCTCAGAGGGCAAAATATAACATGTGACAACTTCTATACATCATGTGCTCTTGGTCAGGAGCTGCTGAAAGGAAAGCTCATCATGGTAGGGACAGTGAGGAAGAACAAGCCTGAACTTCTCCCTGCACTGGTATCGACCAGAAGAAGAGAGGGACTCATCAAAATTAGCTTTAAATGACATGACTGACTGACACACTCATTTGTGCCATATGTTCGCAAGAAGAATAGAAATGTCATCCTGATGAGCATGTTTGTTGAGTTTGTTCTTTGGTTTTCCATTTATTTTTTACATTACATGATCATTTTTAATACATTTTCGTTGCCTATTTTTATTTTCACTGCAGTTATTTTATGTCTAATTATATAAATTCATGTTAAACACTAATTTGAGACATTGTTCAGATCTAAAGAATGTTGACTAAAAATTTGGTGCTGATAAAATGTTTTTTGTGCTAATTTAAGAGCAGTTAAAACAGACCGGTCAATTTTGACCGGGAACACTAAAGTAAGGGGCAGGAGACGAACACGACCGGAGGGTTAAACAAACACAGACACTCAGAATATGTTTCCTGTTCAGTTTAACACTAAATGATGTCGGTGCTGTTAATAGTCTGTGGTTATGGTTTGTGAATGTTTGTGCACAGTAGAGAGGTGTGGATCTGTTACCACAAACAAACAAGAACAAGTCAAAGTTTCCATTTTAACACCTTTGTATAAACCACAGAACCACACGAGAAAAACAGCTGCTACATTTAGACCAAAGTTTATTGATGCTTCAGAGAAACAAGTGAATAAAATATAAATAAAAAGTAAAGTTAATGTGGAATCACTGAAAACTGTATAAGTGGGTTATACAAAAAATGATCCATGTCTAAAAATGAAATAAAAGAATTTAAGGTGTTGGAACCAGTTCCAGATCAGCAGGTGGACGTCAGTGTTTGAACTGTTGTGAAGGTGTGAAGCTCGACTTCAGTGAAGAGTAGACGACCTCTGGTTCTGGACAAAAGTCTGAACACAAACACACAAAGTCACACGTTTGTTAATCAGCGTCTGACGACATGATCTCTGAGCTACACGTCTGATCGTGACCTCTTATTGTTGAGCTCAGTGTCCTTATGTTGTTTCTGTCCTGTTATTTATTTAATCAGACAAAAGTCTTCCACTGTTAGTGACGCCTCTTTATTCAGCTTCCCTCTAACATATCTCTCAGTTTCTAGAGTGTCTCTGTGTAAAGTACAGAGTTGGATACAGGACGTGGTTAGTGTAGTTTAACTTAGCTTAGCTTAGCATAAGGAAACAGTGAATGTAGCTGGACCTGCAGCTGCTCCTCTGCTCCTGTTTGGTCTGATGACTATTTGTCCATAACTGACGTCTTCTGTTCTCACACCTGAGTAGACAATATCTGGATCAGTGTCTGTAAAATAAAATACAGAAGACATCACTGCAGATAGTTGATAATAGTACTTTTTACTGCAAATGTTAGAACTGTTTTTAATTCTAAAAATTGCTGTGGTTTACAAATGCTACTAAAATACTAGATTTAGTTTGACAAAGACCAGAGTGAGAAGCAAACAACACAAAGCAGCAGATGGTTCATCACCTGACACATGGATTTGAACCCAGGACCTTACATTTACATTTAGTTAGAAGCTTTTATCTAAAGTGACTTATAAGTAAGGTACAAAGCAAAAAATATCAAATCCAGGGAGACAAACTTTAAGGTGCTCTAGAGACAGCTGTTTTAGATGAACAGGTTATAAGATTTTATTTTTCAAGAGTTGTGTTTTCAGCATGTTTTTGAAAGTTAAGAGTGACGTAGCTGAGTGTGTAGAGGTGGGTAGTTTGTTCAATCATCGTGGAACCAAAGAACTGAAAAGTTTTGTCAGGGATCTTTTGAGGTGAGAGAACCACAAGACGTGATGATGATAGAGAGGGATTGTTGACCTGGATGACTGAGTTCAGGTGGACTGGTGCTGTGGACTTGATCACTTTACAGGTGAGAGTCAGGACCTGAACCTGATGCAGCAGCTACAGGAAGTCAGTGCAGAGATCTGAAGACTGGTGTAACGTGTTGTTTCTGTCTGATTAAAACTGAGACGGGCTTCAGTGTCTCACAGCATTGTTGTTATCAATATTAGTTATATTAGTAGTCTTACTAGTATTTGTAGTAGTAGTAGTAGTAGTAGTAGTAGTAGTAGTAGTAGTGTTAGTAGTAGTATTAGTAGTAGTGTTAGTAGTAGTAGTAGTAGTAGTAGTATTGAGCTGCAATACACAAAAAAAAAAAAAAAATCAAAGCAGAAGTACAAATGAACACTTACCTCTGCTTTCCCTGGTTGTTTGTTGTTGGTGACTTTTTTTATTTAATATTTTGACTTCACCGTATGTGATGTCATCTTCTTTAACTTTTACTTCACCAGCTGGAACAAACCAAAATGAACCAACTCAAATTGCAGATGAAATGTGTAACTTGTAGTTTTTGTAAATTTGAAAGAAACAGTAAAATGTAATTAAGAGAATACTGTAACATGGGAGGACGTATGTTAAACAGAATCAATCTAACTGTAGAAAGTCTGTATCTCACCTTTAGATTTCTTCCTAACACATCGTCTCACCAGTAGAATCAGTAAAATCAGTAGAAGCAGAACAAAGACAACAGAACATGTAAGAGACACTGTGACGAGAGGAGCAGTAAAGGAAGGTCCGTAGGCAGTAGAGGTGGTGGTAGGTGGAGGTGTTGTAGTTGTTTTTCCTAAAATGAACCAATAACATATAAAAAAAAAAACATATATATATAAAATATTAAATCATTGTCACATAATGAATAATGACTGGAGACTTAATTTATAAAGAAACAAAGAATTTAAGTTAAAGTTTTTTTTCCCCTCCTGACCTGTGACAGAGATCCAGCTGGGTGGAGACTCTCCATGACTGCTGATGTGACACTTGTAGAGGCCTTCATCAGACTTGGTAACATGGTGGATGGTCATGTGACCTGTAGGCTCAGTCCTGATGAGGGAGCCATCTTTATAGAAATCAGCTGGGAGCTTGGAGGGAGGGCTCTTTGTTTGACAGTGCAGAGTGACATCATGTCCCTCCATCACAGGGAGGACAGGACTCTGCAGGATCACTGATCCACCTCAACACAGAGACAAACTACAGCATTTCATCCATTTCCACACAGACTCATCAACACTAACTCCACAGTCTGATCTTACCAGAGACAGTGATGTTGATGATGCTACTGGTTGATCCCTCTCTGGACTCACACCAGTAAACTCCACTGTCCAATGAGTTGATGTAGCTGATGTTACAAGACAAACCAGCTGTTCTCTCCAACCATCTCCACACTGAGTCATCTGTCGTTTGGTTGTGTTCCTCCTCAGTGTCCATCCAGCAGAGCTGTCGTCCTCCTCACAGCTCAGAGACACAGACTCATCTTCAAACAGCTGAGATCTGTTGGGACTCACAGTCAGATGAACTGGAGAAAGATTCATGCAGAGGTAAAAATTGTACAAATTAGTTTTGAAGCATCAACTAGTTGTTAGAGTGACATTCACATTTCCACATTACATTATATCAAGAATGAAGTCGATTTGTATTTCTGTCTTCTTTTCCTGAACTTTCTGTCAAATTTGGATTCTGAAAGTAAAAACTTCTGTTTCTAAGTTACTCACAGTCTCTCGTTCACACCAGAGAATGTAGATGAAACAAATATCAAGTATTTTATCACCTACACAGAAAAGTTGTGAACAGCTCACTAATCACTCAGCAGTATTCACGTTTCAATAGAATCGTTTTTACACTAATTGATGATGTTGTAGGTTAATTAATCTGTTCATTAATATGCAGTTGATGAAAGGTGGTTTTGGAGAAGTCTGTGTCTCCAGGAGATAAAGAACTCTGTAAAGTAAAATCAGTTTCTTGGTAAATATGGTCGTTCTTCAACACAGACTCAATCTGAACGAGTGTTAACTTCAATCACCTTCATCTATTTATCAAAAAACACTGTACAAGTGTAAGTTAAGGAGCTGCTGGGTAAAATCAGCAACTTGATGTTTAAACATCTTTACAGAATCAGTAGAGAAGTTTACTGACCTTGGTTTGTTGTGCAGCACAGCCGTGAGATCACGACTGAAGAAGGAATAAATAAATAAATAATATTATGAAAGTGGGAGATAGAAATGAATTCATGGTAAATAACTGGAAAGACACTTATCTACTGGTTATTTCAGTGTAATCATCATGAATCATCAAACACATGCAGCTCTGCACAAACAGCTGGAGACTTTTTGAAGTTGACATGAGATCAGAGAATTTCAGCACTTTCTGCCTGATCAGCAGGTTTTGTATTATTCTTAATTATTTTGATTTCTTGATGATCAGTACCTGAAGTCAGAGTGTATGAAGCATAAAGAACCAACCTGAACTAAACTTGAGTTGTATCTAGTTAACTAGCATGTTAGCAAGATAATTATCTAACTTACTGTGAATGGAAAGAAGTAGATTTCAAAATAACTAGTGTATACATCACTATGTAGTGTATACATATAGTGAATACATCAAATTTAATGTATTTTTAATTTTTGAAATTAATGCAAATCTACAATTTTACAATTTGTTTCTTTTTGTATAATTCAATGTCATGAAAACAGATAGATGGATGTGTAAATTTTAAACAACCTTCTAACATGTCACTGATCTTTAGGTCTGTGTTCATTAGACGTGTGTTTTCAAATAATTACTGAAGCTCTTTGTGTTCTTATACAGAAAGTACCAAACTATCATCCATATTACTTCAATTCTTATTCAGTTATTATTTTATTATTGCTGAAATATTATTCCTATTATTTATTACAGAGATGTTTAATGTAAAGTGCTGCCCAAAATGTTCATCTCAGTGTAACAGCAAAGTTACAGACAATTGTGCAGAACATTTAAAGCTGATCAATGATATTTTAACAGTATTGATTTTAAAAAAAGTTAGAACTTACTACGTAGGGGAAGAAAATGATCTGACCAAAGTCCTATTGTTTAAAATTCTTCTTTACTATGATCCACATTGTCAGAACATAAATTACTGAACGTCTTTCTTGTTAGTTTACATTTTAAATCCTCCATTTTTCTTTGTTTCCTTTTCTCTAAATAATGAGTAAGATGTTCTTTCCTCATTCACAGTAAATAAAATAATTTAATAACATATCTTGTACTCACAGAGCAGCCACTGAAGAGCTGTTTGGTCCATTGTTCTACTTGGTGATGTGAGATTATCAACACGTTTGGTCAGAGCAGTTAGTCCCACTTCCTTCCTCTTTTTATTTGAGTCTGTTGGTGTGAAATTTCCGTTCCAGCAGTTCACAGGAGAGAGCACATTTAGTTTTATGTTATTATCTCACAGATAAATTATCAGCACATCTTCCAAACAGAATACAGCGACAGGATTACCTTAGCATCATCTTAAGAATCATCTTATGAGATTCAGGATTCCAAAAGGTTAATTAATCACATGTGGAAATTGTTTAACATTCACATTTATCTGTGTTTTTTTGTTTTTATTATTCTGTTTTATGGTTCATTTGGTTTATAAGTTGTTGGTTTATTTGTATCTGATCAACAACACACACAAAAACTGTAAGATCATAAACAGTGTGGACGCTGCAGAGGTGAGAAACTTCACAGGAAATACTTCAGTACTGAACGTCTCAGGTTATGAGCCTGTAACACTCTTAATTCTGTTTCTGTACTTCTGAAATTCACTCCAGGTGCATTTTAAGGTTCAAAGATTTCTTTGAGTTCATTGAATTTTGCAACATACTGTGAAGTGCAGTGTATTTAGATTTAAAGTGCACAATAACCTCCTGCAGCTTGATATCAAATATCTTTATTGATGCAGTTCCTACAAATATAGCAGCATAAAGAGAGATGGTCACGTGACGACCAGAGCTCTGTAGCTTCAGTCTACACGTTGTCTGTTCTCCTTCTTAGTATTGTTGCTATAATGTAAAAACACATACTGACCCAGACATTAACACCCAGATCCACTAGTCTACCACTATCTATTTAATGACTCTTACTGTTCACGTAAAACAGGGGTCTCTAACTCTATTTACCTGGGGGCCGCAGGAAGCAGAGTCTGGGTGAGACTGGACCGCATCAGGTTTTCCTTAAATCAGTTTATTTTTATTTTTTAATACAAAATAAATAAAAACTTAAAAAATTAATAAGAAAATTAAAAATAATAATAATAACAATGAAAATGATAATAATTATTAGATATTCTATCTGCTGTATTCAGATTCAGATGTCTGTATTAACAGTTCTTTAACCTTTAACCTTGTTCAACATCCTGCTCTCAACAACCTGATTATCTCCTGAACTTTGATCCCATCACTCATCAGGTTGTATTCATGAAGCTTTTTAAGGATGAAAGTGGGTCCTAGTGATAAAATTATTTACAAATTCTTAGAATAATGATGTTTTATGATAATTTCCTTTAAGTTAAAACTAGTAAAGATGTGATTGACAAAACATCTTAGACCTTAAAAGAACTAAGGTGAAATATTGTTGGGAGTAGAGAGAAGAACTTTTAAGAAGTTTAAGAGTTTGTTAAGAAGAGAACAAAACAGTGGAAGGACAGAGATTTAATCATATTAATATTAATTTAAGTCACAGCACTGACTGGGATCCACTAAATGCTGCAGGAACCTCCATCATGGGGACGAACTAAACTCTAAACTTGTTATTAATCCCACCAACGACACCACAGTCGATATCAACCAACCAGTCCAAACACAGTCTCAACACTAACTGAACCACTTAAACCTAAAAGTGAACAGAACCATCAGTTCTCACACTCACAGCACAAATCATAAAGTCCAAGCTGCCACTTCACTCAGATCATTACAATACATTTAATGATCAACCAATCACAGCGTTTAAAACAACGTGTCATCAATAGCAACAGGGTCAAACACAGCTCCTCACTCAGATAACAGCTGTTGTCCTTAAAGTTAGTGGTGCAGTTGGTGAAGTGGTCGCCCATCAACTCAGGGCCGGTAGTTTAAGACACAGCTCCTCTTAGACACATGTCAAATGTCTCTGTACAAGAGACTGAACCCCCAAAATCCACAGACACTGAGGCTGAAGAAGCCTGAATAAAAGAAAAGGAAATAAAACTATCAGAACTAAATGTGGTTTATGTCTCTTTCTGAGTTAAACTGAAACTTCCTCAAATGAAACTGTTCTGAGAAGTAAATGGAAACTTCTCGTTCCATTAAATCTTTTATATCCACACACAGAGACACGTGATCATAAAGGTCAAAGGTCACTGAAACTAAAGACACAAGGTTTTCGTCACTGATGAATTAAAACTTTCCTTCTGAACTGTTTCAGTTCTTGTAACATGGAGACTCTTTGTCTTGTGTTTATCAGTGTAAAACAACATTTCTGCTTTATTTAAATACTTCAAACTACAGCAACACGTCAAGATGTTCTGAGGAATCAGGAAACTAAAAGTCACATACACAGAGAGATGAGAGTAAAAATACTGTGAGTATTCTCACTGACTGTTGTACTGACTCAGTGATAAAATGTTGATCAAATATTTAAGCTGCTCATTTGGAAGTAAAATCAGTTTTTATTTTAAATAACCTCCAACAGAAAGACATATTCAAGAAATAACAATAAGTTGAGATGAGAAGATGAGTAAATCCACATTAATGACAAGACAATGTTTGAACAGTGGTAAAAATACATTCAATACAGTTTATACAGTAGAACACGTGTATTCACATTAGACCAGCCAAGCTGAGTTGATTAATTAACTGATATAAAACTATAAACACTTTAATAAATTAACACTTTAATAAACCAGGATTTGTATCTTCTCCTAATGTCCATTAGTAAAGTTCCTGCTCTGACCTGAGTAGATTAGGATATCAGGTATTAATGAGGAAGTGAAACAGTGGAGGATGGAGGAGACACAGTTCAACTCAGTGTTTGTTGAATTCTCCCAGTGAACAACAACAGGACTCATATCTGATCAGTGGTTTCAACATTGAACTCTTTCTACCTGAATGGTCCCAGAGAAACACAATAAACCAGGTTTTCTTCAGTGTCCTGAATCCGTGGGACCTCTGGAGAAACTGTCTCTGCTTCAACAAACTGTCTGCAGCTCTGTGCTGTGAGTCAACGAGGAGGTTTGAGTTGGATTAGACAGAAACTGAAGACAAACTAAAAACATGTGGAACAGAGTTCAGTTTTCATTTTTACTTTACCAGTCACAGAAGCAGCAGTTTGACCACTTTACATCTCTGGATGGAGTTTGGTGAAAAAGACCAAACTGTCACTTCTGTTCTCCACATTTTAACAGAGTCCCAAATATTTGATAGACTTTATACTTTTAGTTTTCTACAAAGTCTCTGTTTTATCATTGTTGTTTAAAAGGAGCAGGAGAAGAAGATTCAGCAGCAGAGTCAGTTTGTTCAGGAGGTTGTTGGTATGAACACTTGTATGTGGATACTCTTCGTTTTTTATAGAACCAAAATCCAACAATACCAACAACAAGCAACAAAACAAGTACAAAAGGTACAACTACACCAATTAGTGTGGTGTCTCCTCTGTGTTTTCTGTTGTCGGTACCTGCAGATGAGAAGCAGCAGTGACTCAGCAGGTGTCAGGTAGGTGATGAGTGAAGAACACAACAGAACACAATCTGCACTTCACTGTTGGGAAGATGATAAGAATATTAGAATTTTTGATTGATTGTAATCATTTTTGAATAAGATGAACTCTTATGATGCTTTATACCAACAGGAAGTCACAGACTACACAGTGTTGGTGTGTGCTGGTGTTTATTTGAGTCAATCCATTTTGTGAATGTGTCTCTATTTTCTTTTCTCTTTTGACAGGAACTCATCAGGCAGATTTCAATTTCACTCATTTCATAATAAAAAATACAGGTTTTCTGTAATGTTATATTTACACCATGTGTGTAGAAGAAGACAGTGAAAACCAAATCCAGCAGACAACAGCTGTATGACTGTTGTTTACTGTCTGGTTATTTCTACATGTTGAGAAGAATAAAGATGCAGGACACTCACTGATTCAGGAGACATCAGATGAATCAGCAGGAGCTGAGTTTGTACTCTGTCCTGTTCTCTTCAGTTTTCTAAAGAACATAAAACCAACAAGAACAGTAACTGAGAGACCGACAGCCAGTCCAACGTGTCCTCTGCTGTTTCTGTCCTTGTGTCCTCCACTCTTTCCTCCATCCTTGTCTCCTCCATCCTTGTTTCCTGTAGATGAGAAGCAGCAGTGAGTCAGCAGGTGTCAGGTAGGTGATGAGTGAAGAACACAACAGAATCCATTTCCTCTTCAAACTCCTGTCAGACATTATCTACTGCACTTTGATCCCATCACTCATACCAGCTGTTTTCTACAAAGTCTCATCAACACCAACATCTGATCTGTGATGTTTCACTGTCACATCAACAACCAGGAAGCAGCTTCAACTCTGATCCACACACACACACACACACACACACACACACACACACACACACACACACACACACACACACACACACACACACACACACACACACCTGGTTCAACTGTCAGGTTGATGCTGTTGAAGACCTTCGGGTAGCTTCCTTCATATCCAACATAACACTCATATGTTCCAGTATCATTGATGGTGACGTTCTTCAGAATCACAGACACGTCTCCGTCCTTCATCTCTGGATCTTTCAGCTTCACTCGACCTCGATAAGATTCATGTTGGTACTTTTCATGTGATAAATGTTTTTCTCTCGTAAAGAAGACGTAGCCGTCCTCTGCCGTCAGATCAGCTCTCGTCCACCTCAACATTAAAACAGCTTCATCTCTGGGCCCCTGACACTGCAGAGTGACGTCCTCTCCAGGTTTTGCTGTTATTTCTTGTGATTTAAACAAACAGGAAGTAAAAGTCATAAAGTCAGTTATTTATTAAACACTTTAATTTTCAGCTAACATCTAAACAACTCTACTGACTAAACTTTGCCCACATGAAACGTGGTCCTTATCTCAGACATGACAAGTTTCTACGGAGTCCCTTAAGGGTCATGGTGTTGACATTTTAAGAGTTAACAGAGGATAAACCTGGATATAACCTGAAATTAACCTGGATAAACCTGGCTATAGCACTGCTGAGGCTGATTGAAACAGACTCAAAGGTCACTGTAGGTCTCAGATCTGAATGGTCCTGTGGATTGGGAGGACAGATGAGAAGCAGCAGTGAGTCAGCAGGTGTCAGGTAGGTGATGAGTGAAGAACACAACAGAATCCATTTCCTCTTCAAACTCCTGTCAGACATTATCTACTGCACTTTGATCCCATCACTCATACCAGCTGTTTTCTACAAAGTCTCATCAACACCAACATCTGATCTGTGATGTTTCACTCTCACATCAACAACCAGGAAGCAGCTTCAACTCTGATCCACACACACACACACACACACACACACACACACACACACACACACACACACACACACACACACACACACACACACACACACACTAACTCACCTGGTTCAACTATCAGGTTGATGATGCTGATTAGCTGAACATCTTGTCTATGTCCAACATAACACTCATATGTTCCAGTATCATTGATGTTAACGTTCTTCAGAATCACAGACACGTCTCCGTCCTTCATCTCTGGATCTTTCAGCTCCACTCGACCACGATAAGATTCATGTTGGTATTGGATGACCATGCTGCTGTCTCTGAAGTAGTAAACGTACTTCTCTGACTTCAGGTCAGGTTTACTCCACTTTATGAGTTCAATGGAAACATTTCTGGGATCCTGACACTGAAGAGTGACGTCTTCTCCAGGTTCAGCTTTAATCTCATATTGTTCTGAAGAAACAAAAGTCAGTGATAAAGTTCTTTAGGAAATATTTTCATATTCATCACTTCATTAAACATTTCTACAGTCTAATAACTTCACTACTACAGCAGCTAAACACTGAATTCACCACAGAACATGATCTGTAATAAAGAGAGATGAGGTTTAAGAAGTCTGCTGTGAATTATCATCATCATGTATAAAAAAGGACAGAAGTTAAGTATCAGAGGGGGTTGTTCATCAGTTTCAGCTGTTTGCTGTTAAACTCAACAGGTATTTCACTAACTCGGGACATTTTAACTGTTCTACTCTTGATATTCACCTGTTCTACTGAACATGACAGTCGCTGTTTGCTCTGCAGTGATCACATGTTTCTCTACACAGCTGTTCTCATTTTCTGACACTGATCATTAAACCAAAAGTGAATCTAAAGCATTTCTTAGACAAACTAAAAGATTTGCTGCTGCCTGCTGGATCTTTATTATACAACATTCACTGAATCTCACACGTCGTCTTCAACAGACCTGTGTAACATTAAACATCTACTAACAGTTCTGATCTCCCTCTTCAACATATACTTTATACTTTATACTGTAAAATGTGTTTTATTTGTATTTTAACATCAACTGTAGTAATGAGGAAGTTAAGCTGCAGCGAACAGAGACAAAGGGTCAGTTCAGTTATTGATCAGGTTTGTTGGTTAAGGCCGGATTTCATCACAGTGTTGTGACATCCATTTCTTACTAAATCCATTGTTGAAACCTGGATGTGGTTTCTGTTTGTTCACCTCAGTTTATATTGAACCGTAAACCCGACTTCCTCTCACACAACCTACCTTCAGCAGCAGCGTGGTGAAGCAAACATGGGATCAGAAAAAAGAATAAAATCCACTGTGAAGACCTCATCTTTACCTATTCTGATACTGTTACTGTTAATTTTAATGTTGTGATTTTAAATAAATGTCTCGCATCTTATAAATCTAAAAGTTTCCTTTCTTTCGATTCTTCTTCCGTGTTAAACGTCTCCACATGCGCACTAGTATTTCTGCGCACTAGTATTTCTGCGCAGGTCCTCGTTTACTCACTCTTCTTGCTCCATAAACTACGATGATACAAATATAAATGTTTGTTGTATCTTTATTAACAGATATTGAAGTTTCTAAGTGTTTAATTAGTTTGTTGTTTTTGATCAATAAGTTCTGAACTCTGAATGAAGTCTGATGCTGCTACAGAAACATACAGCTCCCACTTTAATGGAACATCTAAAGAGCATCAGTAAGAACATTAATTCTTACCTTAGACTTCATGATGAGGAGGATGGTTCCTTTAGCAAAGGAAAAAACTAAAGACTCATAATCTCCATGTTTCTAATGTAGGATATACAGACAGAAGAACGTCTGTCACTGCTGCTGAAACATTTAACAGTGTCAGTAACAAGGAAGAACAAGAAGTAAACCAGACAGCATCACTTACAGGAACCACTGGTTATGTGGTTTAAGTAAATCTGTATGCCATTGAATGTGCAGACATTGAAAAAACATCACTTCTACATTAAAATGCAAATAGGAAAAACTTTTTATCATGTTTTACTGTATTAATATAATATAAAATGCTGGTCTCACATGAAGATGAAAACAGTGAACAACACTGAAGGGAGTTCATGTAATTATTCATCACATTAAACAGTTTTAAAGATTTAAGATTTATTATCTTTCCCTTTCCTTTTTCACTCACATTCACCACAAAGAACAAAACAGTCTTCACAGCACGACACTTAATGTTCAAGATCTCTCAAGGTTTGTCTCACAGTCTGAATCCATCAACATGTAACATCAGAATGTATGAAATGTGAATTTTAATGCAGTTCAGTGTAAAATCACAGGATAACATTTGTACTTCACAGTAAATAACATCAAATCTTCATCTTTTCTGTTAAACAACAACTTTTATAATCCTCATTATTATTATCCATCACTTCTGTAATGTCCTTATCTACAAAGATGTTCTCTCTTCTCAGTTTGAGGATCTTAAATCTAAAGACTGTGAATTACCAAAGTGACTTCAAAGAACTAGAGACGACTGAGAAACTGCTGAATCACCTCAGTCTGAGAAACAAGGAAATAACTGTCTTTACCAGCAGGTGGCAGCAGTTTGTGTTCATCCTCTAAAAGAAAGAGCAGATAAAGGATCACAGATATACAAACTGTTTTTATATCACTCTCTCACCACAGACAGCTCACAGTTACTGCTAAGAGAGAATTGGTCTGAGAATAAGTGATTGACTCTGTGGTCCATTTCTCCTCTTTATATTGAGTCACTAAGCTGAACAGCCAATCAGAGTGGTCTATTTCTCTGACATGTCTGCTGCTGATTCATCAAGCTGAACCTGCTGAAATGTCTCTAATGGGAGTCTGACTAGTGGGTCTCCCCACTTCAGAAAAATGTTCTCCCATTCTTCAGTGTGATCAGTTTAGAGAAGTTTACTTACCTTTAAAATCCAAACAGGTCCTCACAAAAAAACTACAGTTTGTTTTTTGATTGTTGTAAATACTTTAAGTACTAATCTATTCTAGATCCTCAAGTTCACTTTAACCACCACAGATAAAAGTCCAACTCAACCTTTGTCTGATTCTAAACTGAAGAATAAAACCAAACCTTCAACCAGTCCTTCAGGTATTAATGGACCAGTTCAAAAAGTTCCCACTACACTGGTTTAGAATCAAAAACATTTCTAATAAATATCACTTTACAAACACACAGAGCTGAGAACAAACCTGTCCAGGGTGTACCCCACCTCTGGCCCAATGACAGCTGAGATAGGCTGCCTGCCTGATCCACACACACTAACTCACCTGGTTCAACTGTCAGGTTGATGGTGTTGATGGGGTCAGTTTCTAAAATGGATCTCTTCCTGTGGTTTGTTGAAGCAGTCTGTGTGTACACTTTATGAATATCTGTCAGTGAGTAAAAACCTCATCCATCCTATTTATATAACTCCACCTGTTGAAGTCTTTACCAAAGCCATCAGGAAACACTTTGTTATGGGAACAGAAGAGGTGAAGCACCTTTATCTTCAGACGTAAAGAGGGGTACCAACAATTTTATCCAGCTGTGTAGATGCTGATACCACAGACAGAAAGATATTATTGTATAAAGCACAACACACATAAAAGAAGTGTTTCATCAAGTGACCAGTTGAACCAGACCTAAGGTTTATTTTCAGTAAATTCAGTTTCATAAATCCAGCTTCAGTTACCAAACTGATCCTGACTCAACAACAGGACATGAGCAACATTAAACAGATGTTTTCTTCCCACGATGTCATGTTGAACAGTTTAACTTAATATCTGGAATAAACTAAACTGGTTTTGACTAGTTGACTTGTAAATGGTCACAGAACTATTTATTACATTTAAAGTCCATTAAATCTCATTTTCAGTGCAGCAGGTGAACTTCTATTTCTAAAATGAATAAACTTCAGTGTAACCATCATCTCACTAACGTAACAGTGAACTGGGATCAGAAGTGATACTCGGTGGTGACTGCTACGATGTCATCAAAGTCCTGGGTGGATGCTGATGTTGATTCATTATCTGTCAGAGGAAATAATCAGAAACTTTAGATTCAGGTTATAGACAGTAAAAAAAATCAACACGACATAAATAAAATGATAAAAACAAATATTAAGAACTACTATGATTGGCTGACTGATTGTGTTGAGTGTTTGTTAATTCAGTGACTGATTCAGAGTGTTACCTGTGGGTCTGTGTCGATATAAAGACACCATGAGGAGAGTGGAGATGAAGTACGGACAGAACACCACCAGGTGGAGGACCAGTCTGAATACAAGCTCTGGAGGAATGGAGGTAGGTGGTGGGGTGGCAGATGTGGGTGGAGCTGTGGTTTTATTTTCTGTAGAGAGAATCCACCTGTTCAGGTGAATGTGTGGATGTAATAAATGTTGAACTCAGAGTTTTCCTCCTGACCTGTGACAGAGATCCAGCTGGGTGGAGACTCTCCATGACTGCTGATGTGACACTTGTAGAGGCCTTCATCAGACTTGGTAACATGGTGGATGGTCATGTGACCTGTAGGCTCAGTCCTGATGAGGGAGCCATCTTTATAGAAATCAGCTGGGAGCTTGGAGGGAGGGCTCTTTGTTTGACAGTGCAGAGTGACATCATGTCCCTCCATCACAGGGAGGACAGGACTCTGCAGGATCACTGATCCACCTCAACACAGAGACAAACTACAGCATTTCATCCATTTCCACACGGACTCATCAACACTAACTCCACAGTCTGATCTTACCAGAGACAGTGATGTTGATGATGCTACTGGTTGATCCCTCTCTGGACTCACACCAGTAAACTCCACTGTCCAGTGGGTTGATGTAGTTGATGTTACAGGAAGAACCAGCTGTTCTTCCCCAACCGTCTCCACACTGGCTCCTGGTGTCTGTGGTTGTGTTCCTCCTCAGTGTCCATCCAGCAGAGCTGTCGTCCTCCTCACAGCTCAGAGACACTGACTCATCTTCAAACAGCTGAGATCTGTTGGGACTCACAGTCAGACGAACTGCAGAAAGATTCATGCAGAGGTAAAAATTGTACAAATTAGTTTTAAAGGACCAACTAGTTGTTAGAGTTACATTCATATTTCCACATGACATTATATCAAGTCAATTTATATTTCTGTCTTCTTTTCCTGAACCTTTTTGAGACCTACAAATTTCTGTTAAATTTGGATTCTGAAAGTAAAAACTGTTTCTAAGTTACTCACAGTCTCTTGTTCACACCAGAGAATGTAGATGAAACAAATTTCAAGTATTTTATCACCTACACAGAAAAGTTGTGAACTGCTCACTAATCACTCAGCAGTATTCATGTTTCAATAGAGTCTTACACTATTTGATGATGTTGTAGGTTAATTAATCTGTTGATTAATATGCAGTTGATGAAATGTGGTTTTGGAGAAGTCTGTGTCTCCAGGAGTTAAAGAACTCTGTAAACTCTGTAAAGATGGCGGCGCGGCAGTAGCTCGCAGCTGCCTCTCCGGAGACCAATAATGGTGCTTTTCGTGGTTTTCCGCGTTTTTAGCACGACCACACACAATAATGAACACCAACAACAGTTGTGTTCGGGTTTACGATCGCCAGACGCTGCTTCGACTCAGGTATAATGCACCGACCAAGCTGCATGATGATCTGCAGGACGACCTCCGCGACCTCGGGTTACGACCTCGGCCACGAACACCAGGCCCCCAGTCTCCGGCCTTGGCGGTGCTCGAGGAAGCGGAAACGCGGCAAACGGACGGGTGTCCGGGCTAGGCTAAGTGCTAACCCTAGCCGGCCGGCTTTACCGTCCATGTTTTTAGCTAATGTCTGCTCCCTGGACAATAAACTGGACTACATCCGACTACAGCGAACTACGCGGCGTGAGTACAGAGACTGCTGCGTCTTTGTCTTCACAGAGACGTGGCTCAGCGACAGAGTCCCGGACGCCGCCATCAAGCTACACGGCCTAACCGCGTTTCGAGCCGACAGGAACCAGCTCTGTGCGGTAAGAGTCGCGGCGGTGGTGTGTGTGTTTTTATTAACACGGACTGGTGTAAGGACTCTGTACTGGTTTCCAGCTACTGTTCACCACTTGTGGAGTTTGTGACTGTTCGGTGCAGACCTTTTTATTTACCGAGGGAATTCACCACTGTTTTCATCTTTGGAGTTTACATCCCTCCTGGCGTTAATGCCAAAGAGGCGTTGGGTGAACTACATGGAGCTATCAGCGACGTGCAGAATGCCCAACCTGACGGCCTGGTCATCATTGCTGGAGATTTCAACCATGTAAATCTCAAGTTAGTGCTCCCTAAACTCCATCAGCATGTGGACTTTGCAACGAGGGGGGAGAACGCGCTGGATCGTGTTTACACCAACATCCCCGGGCGGAGCCCCTCCCCCACCTCGGATACTCAGACCACATCTCTTTTATGCTAATTCCAGCATACAGACCACTTGTCCGACGCTCCCAACCGGTTCTGAAGCAGGTAAAGACCTGGCCAGCAGGAGCCATCTCTGCTCTTCAGGACTGCTTTGAGTGCACCGACTGGGACATGTTCAGGAAGGCTGCAACCACCGGTGATTCCGTCAACTTGGAGGAGTACACATCATCAGTGACCAGCTACATCAGCAAGTGTGTTGATGATGTGACCATCTCCAAGACCGTCACTACACGCTCCAACCAGAAACCGTGGCTGACTGCTAGGGTGCGTGCGCTGCTGAAGTCGAGGGACTCAGCCTTCAGAGCAGGAGACATGACGGCCTTAAGAACAGCAAGGGCTGAACTGTCCCGAGCCATCAGAGAGGCGAAGCGCGCGCACGCCAGGAGGATCCACGGCCACTTTGAGGACAGCGGAGACAGCCGGCGCATGTGGCAGGGCATCCAGGCGATCACTAACTACAAGACAACTCCACCCGTCTGTGATAGCGATGCCTCCCTCCCAGATGTGCTGAACGACTTCTACGCCCGATTTGAGGTACAGGTAAAGAATAACACGGTAGCTAGGAAATCCACCCCTCCCTCAAATGATCAGGTGCTCTGTCTCTCCACAGCCGACGTGAGGAAGACTCTACGCAGAATCAACCCACGGAAGGCTGCTGGTCCAGACAACGTTCCTGGCAGGGTCCTCAGGGAATGCGTGGATCAGCTCGTGGATGTCTTCACTGACATCTTTAACATCTCCCTGAGCAGCGCCGTTGTTCCTACATGCCTCAAGTCAACGACCATCGTGCCGGTGGCGAAGACGTCTACTGTCTCCTGCCTCAACGACTACCGCCCTGTTGCACTCACACCCATCATCATGAAGTGCTTCGAGAGGCTGGTCATGAGGCACATCAAGTTCCAGCTTCCACCCTCACTGGACCCTCTGCAGTTTGCATATCGTCCAAACCGTTCCACGGACGATGCCATCACCACTACTCTCCACCTGGCCCTCAGCCATCTGGACAACAAAGACACATATGTTCGAATGCTGTTCATAGACTTCAGCTCAGCATTCAACACCATCATTCCCCATCAGCTGATTGGGAAGCTGAGCCGACTGGGTCTGACCATCTCCCTCTGCAACTGGATCCTGGACTTCCTGACTGGGAGACCCCAGTCAGTCCGGATCGGGAACAGCATCTCCAGCACCACCATGCTGAGCACTGGGGCCCCACAGGGCTGTGTGCTCAGTCCACTGCTGTTCACTTTGCTGACTCATGACTGTGTAGCGATGCACAGCTCGAATCAGATCATCAAGTTCGCTGATGACACGACTGTGGTGGGTCTCATCAGCAAGAACGACGTGTCAGCATACAGAGAGGAGGTACATCAGCTCTCAGCCTCAGCCTCACTGTCCATCTGGAGGAGAACCTCACCTGGTCACTCAACACCCGCTCCATCAGCAAAAAGGCCCAGCAGCGTCTCTACTTCCTGAGGAAGCTGAGGAAAGCCCATCTGCCGCCCCCCATCTTGACTACATTTTACAGGGGAACCATTGAGAGCATCCTGAGCGGCTGCATCACTGCCTGGTTTGGGAACTGCACCGTTTCGGATCACAAGACCCTACAATGGATAGTGAGGACAGCTGAAAAGATCATTGGAGTCTCTCTCCCCTCCATCACGGACATTTACACCACACGCTGCATCCGCAAGGCTACCTGCATTGTGGACGACCCCACCCACCCCTCACACCCAATCTTCACACTTCTGCCATCAGGGAAGAGGTTCCGGAGCATTCGGGCCCTCACAACCAGTTGAACAGTTTCTTCCCTCAAGCATCAGGCTCCTCAAAACACACACAACAAACTGAACTGAGCACACACACTTGCTAGATTTGACATGTTTCCATCTTTCAGTTGTAAATTGTATTCATTTCCGCTACTGGTCGCTGCTGTTTTGTGTTTTGTTCTGTTTTTGTCTTCTGACGTCTGTCTGCACTTTTTCTTTGTGTTCTTGCACTGTTTGCACTAGGTTGCACAGGATGCACTTTATGTGTTTTGCTAGGACAACTTAACAGTCCTCAGCCCCATGTTTGTCTTGTTGCCGTTTTATGTAGCACCATGGTTCTGGAGAAACGTTGTCTCATTTCACTATGTACTGCTTCAGCTATATGTGTTTGGAATGACAATAAAGCTTCTTGACTTGACTTGACTTGACTAAAGTAAAATCAGTTGCTTGGTAAATATGGTCGTTCTTCAACACAGACTCAATCTGAACGAGTGTTAGCTTCAATCACCTTCATCTATTTATCAAAAAACACTGTACAAGTGTAAGTTAAGGAGCTGCTGAGTAAAATCAGCAACTTGATGTTTAAACATCTTTACAGAATCAGTAGAGAAGTTTACTGACCTTGGTTTGTTGTGCAGCACAGCAGTGAGATCACGACTGAAGAAGAAATAAATAAATAATTAATAATATGAGAGTTGGAGATAGAAATGAATTCATGGTAAATAACTGGAAACACACTTTTCTACTGGTTATTTCAGTGTAATCATCATGAATCAGAGTCAAACACAGCTCTGCACAAACAGCTGGAGACTTTTTGAAGTTGACCTGAGATCAGAGAATTTCAGCACTTTCTGCCTGATCAGCAGGTTTTGTATTATTCTTAATTATTTTGATTTCTTAACGATGATCAGTACCTGAAGTCAGAGTGTTTGAAGCATAAAGAACCAACCCGAGCAGTAACTATCTGTTACATTTCCCTCCTCCGACCAGCTGAGGCAGTGTCCCAGGAACTCTCTGTATTTTAGTTTTTTCCTGTTTGTGTATGACTTCACTTCTGGGGACATGTCTCGGCTGGTTCTAGTGGCAGCAGGTGTGTGTTTTTTAGCAGGTGTGTTGTGTTTGTCATTACTGTGTCTTGTATTTACGTTGGTGTCTGTCGGTCATTTCCTAGTGTGTCAACTGTCATCTTGTTTGTATTCTCATCCCTCCATTCACCTTTTCCCCGACCTCTGGCTTTTCATCCAGGGTTTGTGAGTTTGAGTACTACCAGTTTGTTTGTCAGTGTAGCTTTGCTTAGTCTGTTTGTTCCAGCAGAACCAGACTGATGCACATGTTTCGGCCCTCGCCTCTGTTAGTGTGGTTGCGGACCAGGCTTGTTCCTGGCTAATTCTCCCTCTGCTGAGTGCAAATTGGCACCTCCCGATTTTTTCGGGGACGCTACCAAGTGTCGCTCGTTTTTGGCTGGGCTTAGGATTTTCTTTGAGCTCCAGCCAAATTCATTTGCCACTGAGCGGTGCAAGTTAGCGTACACACTTTCTTTCCTCTGCAGAATGGCACATGAGTGTGGAATGGCTGAATGGGAGAAACAGGATGAGTGCTGTTCCTCTTTTGATAAGTTGGCAGAGGAACTGACCTCAATATTTAATCCTTCTGCCCATCGCCGAGTGGTTGCAGCATGGCTGACGGAGCGGTGGCTAGACCAACGCACTTGTGGGTGTGCTCCTTCATCCACCTCCTCAACTGGACTGGGGCCCTCGACCACTGAAGACCCGCTTCTTCGAGGCGACAGACGTTAGGCTGCTCCTCCTTCCCCTCTTCCAACGGATCCAGGAGAACTGATGCAGCTGGGACATATCGTCTGCCAGCGGCTGAGAGGCAGCGTCGCCTGTTGGGGGGTCTTTGTCTCTATTGTGGGGAGGCTGGACACCGTGCTCATCAGTGCCCGTTAAACTCCAGCGGATTTGCGTGGATCTGCGCAATGCCTACCACTTGGTTCGGATTAGGGAAGGAGACGAGTGGAAGACGGCATTCAACACCCCAACGGCCACTACGAGGATCTAGTAATGCCTTTTGGTCTTACCAATGCCCCCGCAGTTTTCCAGGCCCTGGTGAATGGCGTCCTCCGGGACATGATCAACCATTTGCCTTGACGATATTCTAATCTATTCCAGCACCCTC
The DNA here is from genome assembly GCF_900324465.2 of Anabas testudineus. Classification (NCBI taxonomy): domain Eukaryota; kingdom Metazoa; phylum Chordata; class Actinopteri; order Anabantiformes; family Anabantidae; genus Anabas; species Anabas testudineus. The sequence continues at coordinate 1,616,958 of NC_046627.1, read as the reverse complement.
GATCAACATGTCCAGAACGTCCGTGCTGTTCTTCTGCGTCTGCTAGAGAATCAGCTTTTTGTAAAAGCAGAGAAGTGTGAATTCCATGTACAGAAAACAACCTTCCTGGGTTTTGTCCTGGAAACAGGGAAGTTGTCTGTGGACCCCACCAAGGTTTCAGCAGTCCGTGATTGGCCTACTCCTAAAGACCGTAAGCAGCTACAGAGGTTTCTAGGGTTCACCAACTTCTACCGTCGGTTCATTCAGGGTTACAGCAAAGTGGCTGCCCCTCTCCACTTACTCACCTCCTCCAAGATGAAGTTTGTTTGGTCCACGGCTGCTGAGGAAGCCTTTGTTCATTTGAAGGATTTGTTCACCTCTGCTCCCATACTCAACCTCCCTGATCCCAAGAGACAATTCATCATGGAAGTGGACGCCTCCAGTACTGGGGTCGGGGCGGTCCTTTCTCAGAGGGCTGCTGTTGACAACAAGGTACACCGTGTGTATTCTTCTCTCGCCACCTGTCTGATGCAGAAAGGGACTATGATGTTGGCAACCGTGAGCTGCTCGCTGTCAAGCTAGCCTTGGAGGAGCGGAGACATGGTTGGAGGGAGCTGACCAGCCTTTTTTTTGTCTGTACTGACCATCGAAACCTAGAATATATTAAGACCGCCAGGAGAGCCTGCCAGTCTCAATGGGCGTTGTTTTTGGCCGGGTTTAACTTTGTCCTCTCTTTCAGGCCTGGCTCTCAAAATGGTAAACCGGATGCTCTGTCTCGCCAGTTCGAAGAGGGGACCTCTGATTCCGAGCAGGACACTGTCGACCATCACATTGTTAACCCAGTCAACGTCCGGTCTCTCCGCTGGGACCTAGAAGAGAGGGTAAGAAAGGCTCCTCATGTCACTCCTGTTCCCCGTGGTTTCACCGTGGGTCGTCTGTTTGTCCCCACTCCTCTTCGTCAGCAGGTGCTTAGGTGGGGACATGACTCAAAGCTGGCCTGTCATCCGGGTGTTTTTCGCACGGCAGCGCTGATCGCCCAACTATTCTGGTGGCCATCGCTGAGGGAGGACGTCAAGTGATACCTGGCCGCCTGTCGGGTCTGCGCCTGCAGTAAGACTTTGGTTTTGTTAAGGGCCCTTCCTGTTTCGTTGCGACCCTGGTCGCACAATTCCTTTGACTTTGTGACTAGTTTACCGCCTTTCACTGCAATTATAACTGGTGGACCGGTTTTCCAAGCTGGTCCATATTGCTCCTCTGTCCAAGCTGCCGTCCACCAAAGACACTGCAATGCTTCTGGTGGACCATGTGTTCAGATTGCACACAGTCTTCCGGAGGATATCTTGTTGGATCGGGGCCCGCAGTTCACAGTGCCAGCTTGGGCACTTGGTGCCACAGTCATCTTGTCTTCAGGTTTTCACCCACAGACTAATGGCCAAATGGAACGGATTAACCAGGATGTGGAAACGCTGCTGCGATGCATGGCTTCTACTAACCCTTCCAGCTCTCTTGGATCGAGTACGCCCACAACTCTCTCCCGTCCTTTGCCTTGGGCTGTTCGCTGTTCAAAGCTGCATATGGCTACCAGCCTCCTCTTTTCTTTGAACAGTCTGCCAGAGCTTCTGTGTCGTCTGTTGGGGCCCTCATCCGGCGATGCCATTCCACCTGGGACCGGGTTCACCGGCACCTCCTCCGAAGGCAGGGCAGGTCTTCTCGGCAGGCCAACAAATACAGGAGGCCAGCTCCTGCTTACAAGGTGGGAGATGAGGTGTGGCTTTCCGCCAAGGACTTGCCTCTTAAGGTTCAACCGTTCAAGATTGTTTATCCTGCTGCTGTTCAGCTGGCCCTTCCTGCCAGGATGAAAGTGCACCCTGTGTTTCATGTGTCCAGGCTGCAGCCGCTTTGTGTTGAGTGTTCTTATACAGGAAGTACCAAACTATCATACATATCACTTTATCAATGTTATTATTTTATTAGTGCTGAAATATTATGGTTATTACCTAGTAATAGTTTAATGTACCCCTCCCCAAACTGCCACCTTACTGTGGTGGAGGGGTTTGCATGTCCGAATGACCCTAGGAGCTATGTTGTCGGGGGCTTAAGCCCCTGGTAGGGTCTCCCAAGGCAAAAAGGTCCTAGGCGACGGGCCAGACTAAGCAAGTCATAAACCCCTTATGATGAATAAAATATCAAGGTTAGTTAAGTCGCCCGGATTAGCGTCACCGGGGCCCCACCCTGGAGCCAGGCCTGGCGTTGGGGCACGTAGGCGAGCGCTTGGTGGCCGGGATCTTTCCCACGGGACCCACGGGAGCGACGTGGGACTGACTTCCTGTAGGCCCACCACCCGTAGGAAGGAGCATATTGGGCCGGTGCAGTGTGGATTGGGTGGCAGCCTTGTGGAGGTGCCTCGACAACCCAATCCCTGGACAAGGAATCTGGCAATTGGAACATGGAATGTCACCTCACTGGGTGGAAAGGAGCCTGAACTTGTGTTGGAGGTTGAGCAGTACCGGCTAGAGATAGTTGGGCTCACTTCCACACACAGTCTGGGCTCTGGAACACAACTCCTTGAGAGAGGTTGGACTCTCTTCTAGTCTGGAGTTGCCCATGGTGAGAGGCGGCGGGCAGGGGTGGGCTTGCTTATAGCCCCCCAGCTCAGCTGCCATGTGTTGGAGTTCTACCCGGTGGACGAGAGAGTTGTTTCCCTGCGCCTCCAGGTAGGGGATAGGTCTCTCACTGTTGTTTGTGCCTACGGGCCAAATAGCAGTGTAGAGTACCCGGCTTTCATTGGGTCTCTGGAAGGGGTACTGGAAGGTGCTCCGCCTGGGGACTCTATCGTCCTACTAGGGGATTTCAACGCCCACGTGGGCAATGACAGTGATACCTGGAGGGGCGTGATTGGGAGGAACGGCCTCCCGGATCTGAACCTGAGTGGTGTTTTGTTATTGGACTTCTGTGCTAGTCACAGTTTGTCCATAACGAACACCATGTTCAAGCATAAGAGTGTCCATTGGTGCATGTGGCACCAGAACACCCTAGTTCGCAGGTCTATGATCGACTTTGTGGTTGTGTCATCTGACCTCCGACCATATGTCTTGGACACTCGGGTGAAGAGAGGGGCTGAGCTGTCAACTGATCACCACCTGGTGGTAAGTTGGATCCGGTGGCGGAGGAGGAAGCTGGATAGACTTGGCAGACCCAAAAGTATTGTGAGGGTCTGTTGGGAACGTCTGGTGGAACCCTCTGTCAGAGAGGTCTTCAACTCCCACCTCCGGGAGAGCTACAATCAGGTCCCGAGGGAGCCTGGAGACAAGGCAAAAACCTAGTAGTAGGGCCTGGGAGAAGTTCGACGAGGCCATGGAGTAGGACTATCGGTCTGCCTCAAGGAAATTCTGGCAAACCGTCCGGCGCCTCAGAAGGGGAAAGCAGTTTCCTGCCAACACTGTTTACAGTGGAGGTGGGGAGCTGCTGACTTCGACTGGGGACATTGTAGGACGGTGGAAGGAATACTTTGAGGATCTCCTCAACCCCGTCGATACGCCTTCTGTTGAGGAAGCAGAGGCTGGGGACTCACTGAAGTAGTCAGTTTTCGTCCTGGCCGTGGAACACCGGACCAGCTCCATACTCCATACCAAGACCATACGCCAGGGTGCTCGAGGGTTCATGGGAGTTCGCCCATCCAGTCTACATGTGTTTTGTGGACTTGGAGAAGGCATTTGACCGTGTCCCTCATTGCATCCTGTGGGAGGTACTTCGGGAATACGGGATTCGGGGCCCTTTGTTAAGGGCCGTTCGGTCCGGAGTAGGAGCTTGGTTCGCATTGCCGGCAGTAAGTCAGACTTGTTCCCGGTGCACGTTGGACTCCGACAGGGCTGCCCTTTGTCACCGATCCTGTTCATTACTTTTATGGACAGGATTTCTAGGCGCAGCCAGGGGTCGGAGGGAATCCGGTTTGGGGACCACAGGATCTCATCTCTGCTTTTTTACAGATGATGTTGTCCTGTTGGCCTCATCAGACCGGGACCTCCAACAGGTACTGGGGCGGTTTGCAGCCAAGTGCGAAAGGGCTGGGATGAGAATCAGCACCTCCAAGTCCGAGGCCATGGTTCTCAACAGGAAAAAGGTGGCTTGCACCCTCCAGGTTAGGGGGGAGATCCTCCCTCAAGTGGAGGAGTTTAAGTATCTTGGGGTCTTGTTCACGAGTGAGGGAAATAGGGAGCATGAGATTGACAGACGGATTGGTGCATCGGCAGCAGTAATGCGGTCGGTGTACCGGTCCGTCGTGGTGAAAAAGGAGCTGAGCCGAAAGGCAAAGCTCTCGATTTACCGGTCAGTCTACGTTCCTACCCTCATCTATGGTCATGAGCTTTGGGTCATGACCGAAAGGACAAGGTCCCAGATACAAGCAGCCGAAATGAGTTTCCTCCGTAGAGTGGCTGGGCGCACCCTTAGTGATAGGGTGAAGAGCTCAGTCACCCGGGAGGAGCTCGGAGTAGAGCCGCTGCTCCTCTGCATCGAGAGGGGCCAGTTGAGGTGGCTTGGGCATCTGTTCCGGATGCCTCCGGGAGGTTTTCCGGACATGTCCCACTGGGACCCCCGGTGGGACATGTCCCCGGGGAAGACCCAGGACACGTTGGACAGACTATGTCTCTCGGCTGGCCTGGGAATGCCTCAGTGTTCCCCCGGAAGAGCTGGAGGAGGTGTCTAGGGAGAGGGAAGTCTGGGCATCTCTGCTTAAGCTGCTCACCACGCGACCCGGCCCCGGATAAGCGGTAGAAAATGGATGGATGGATAGTTTAATGTAAAGTGTTGCTCAAAATGTTCATATCAGTGTAACAGCAAAGACGTGCAGAACATTTAAAGCTGATCAATGAAATTTTAATAGTATTGATTAAAAAAAAGTTAAAATTTACTGAGTAGGGAAAAAATGATCTGACCATGATCTGGCTTCTTTACCGTGATCCACTTGTCAGAACATAAATTACTGAACGTCTTTCTTGTTAATTTACATTTTAAATCCTCCATTTTTCTTTGTTTCCTTTTCTCTAAATAATAAGTAAGATGTTCTCTCCTCATTCACAGTAAATAAAATCATTTAATAACATATCTTGTACTCACAGAGCAGCCACTGAAGAGCTGTTTGGTCCATTGTGCTACTTGGTGATGTGAGATCATCAACACATGTTCTTGCACTTCCTTCCTCTTTGTATTTGAGTATGTTGTGATAGTATGTGATACTTCCGTTCCAGCAATTGACAGGAGAGAGCACATTTAGTTTTATGTTATTATCTCACAGATAAACCATCAGCCCCTCTGCCAATATGTTGTTAGAGGCCTGGTATAAACAAGACAGGATTACCTTAGCATCATCTTAAGAACCATCTTATGAGATTCAGGATTCCAAAAAGTTCATTAATCACATTTGGAAATTGTTTAACATTCACATTTATCTGGGTTTGTTTGTTTTTATTATTCTGTTTTATGGTTCATTTGGTTTATAAGTTGTTGGCTTGTTTGTATCTGACCAACAACACAAATTGGTGTGAAATTCTGTGTATTTAGATGTAAAGTGCAAAATAACCTCCTGCAGCTTGAAATCAAATATCTTTATTGATGCATTTCCTACAAATATAGCAGCATAAAGAGAGATGGTCACGTGACGACCAGAGCTTTGTAGCTTCAGTCTACATGTTGTCTGTTCTCCTTCTTAGTATTGTTGCTATAATGTAAAAACACATACTGACCCAGACAATAACACCCAGATCCACTAATCTACCACTATTTATTTATTGACTCACATAAAAGAACAAAGTTGATTATGGAGTAAATTAAATGAATGATTCTAACCTGAACCTTAATCTAAGTCTGTTTGAGAACCAGACAATCCCAGAAGAGTAAACTGGTTCTTCTAACATATACCAGTACACATGCACACACTTACACTGACTGAAGCCTAATTCCCAGTAAGCCTGTTAAACTCAGCAGCTTGAATGTGTGTCTGTGTGTTATTAGTGTTAAACTGCTGACTCAGGAGGATCAGAGGAAAACCAGCACCACTAATCTGCCCCTCCACACCTTTCACTGTCTCTTCCTCTCTCACAGTTACTTTCTTTCTGCTCCTGTCACCTGTGTTTTTTCTCCAGGTCATTAATCCTTCCTTATTTCCTTCCTTATTTCCTTCCTACCATTCTTCTTCTGTTCCCTCTTCTTCTTCTGTGTGGTCTCTACTCTGTCCTCTGTCTTCTCTGTGAGTTTCCATCATATTTATTATGTTTGATCCTGTTTCTCATCACTTGCTCATCTTAACTTAAAGTCTAAAGACATAAATTGATTATGAATATTATTATGCATTATTAAGTGTGCAGTCATTTCCTTCATTCACCTCTGAGTGCAGGTTTATGTGAGACATACGTATCATCCGTCCTCCTCTAATCCCTCTATCCCTGTCAGGGTGACAGAGGAGACGTCCTGCTGGGTCTTCCCTTCCTTTTTTCTCGTTTTATCTCTGGAAACTTAACATTAAAAGGATTTAAAGAGGTCAGAAATATCAGTCTGTGTGTGGGGGTGTTACTCGTCTGTTTCCATGGCAATGAGATTGATGCACAGCTGGCGGATACCAGCCTAGTAACCGAGGGCAACAGGTTATCACCTGACAGATGAGTAAAGAGATAATGGAGAAGTTTCTGGTAGATTTGTTAATATAGTCAAAACTTTATGTGCTCAGAGCTGCAGAACAAAAGAACCACAGGCCTAACGACCCAGTTGTCTGGTCATATTGATGTGTCCAAGACACTTTGGTCGTACACCTGAAATGAAAGCAGTGTTTTTACACTATGATTTGTCCCTGTGATGCTGTTATAATCAACATTACTTTGTTCATCTTGTATTTCTACAGTGTTGAAGTTACATTAGAGTTCGAGGAGCAGCAACAGCCTCGATTCTCAGTTGTTCTGGAAAATACTATTAAAGCAAAACTGTGTTTATTGTTGTTAAATGTTTCCTTTAGTGGTTCCAACTAAAAATAATAAACCTCTTGGGTAGATGACACCAGATTAGTCTGTGATGAAGTCAAGAACAGATTAAACTGGAGTTGTTGTAGTTTCATGTTTCCATCTTTCTGCCAACAGCACCTCCATGGATAAAGTAGCTCCATTAGCCCCTCCCTCCACGTCCAGGTTAACACCACCCACCATCGTTCTACAAGACATGGAGGAGGAGCCAGGTTCAGTCAGGGAGGGGGACAGGTGAGACCACACTGTATGGTAGACCAGGAGCTGCTGTGGTTGACAGTTCTGCTTCTAAGTTGATTAATAAGAATTTAATTTTTATTCTTTGTCTCAGAGCTGCACAAAGAGCAGGACCAGGAGTTTTGTTCAATGTCAACAACAGCAACAACAACGAGGAGGAGTAAGACCCACACATTCAAAAGATACAGTTTAATCTAAGTGTTTATGGACACAGCTGATCTCTCTGATCTGTTTCATGCTGCAGGGACGAGAAAAAGAAAAAGAAGAAAGAGAAGAAAGAGAGAAAAGAGAAGAAGGAGTAAGTTTTATCTTTAGGATTCTTCTACGATCCAATAAAAGCAGTAATACAACAATTACTGCCACAAACATCCATGTTTCATTGTGCAGCCGTCGCCCAACACACTAAAAACTAATCAACCAATGTGCTATATGTTCTTTTACTGTGACCTTTTAATTAGTTATAACTCTCATAGACATTTTAAAAAAATTAGCTCCTCCTATTTTATTTAATTTTAAACTATTTTTATTTTCTTCTCATCTAGGAAGGAGAAGAAGGAGAAGAGAGAGAGGAAACAGAAGGAGAAAGAGGAGAAAGAGAAAGAGAAGAAAGCCAAAGAGGAGGCGTAGGTTTGATTTACTGAACCAAATACAGATATTTATAACTCAGAGCGACTGTACATCGACTAATGAACCACAATGAGTAGAATCATTAATAGAGACAATAAAAAGTATGTTTTAATATTTATTTTCTTTGTGTCCAGTCCAAAGGAGATCACAGTGATCGATCCAGCAGGTAACACCTACTACTACTGGCTGTTTGTTATCACCGTACCTGTGATGTACAACTGGACCCTGATCATAGCCAAGTACCAAACACATGCTCTTCTTTCCAGTAACTCTTGTTCTTTTGATAATTTCTTATCTTCTGTATGTCTTCCTGTGTTTCAGGGCGTGTTTCGAAGAGCTTCAGACCGACTATTTGGTCCTCTGGTTCATCGTGGACTTGATCTGTGATCTCATCTACCTCGCTGACATGTTTTTCAGAACCAGGACCGGTCCGACCACACACTTCCAAACACACACACACACATCAAATGATTAATTCATGCAAATTCCAATGATATATGAACTTATCATCATTCAGTTTAAAGTGTTTCTACACAGCTGAATTGAACATTTCCCCCTCCCTGCCTAAATAGGCCTGTGTGTTGTGTGACTGTGTGTAGGCTACGTGGAGCAGGGATCTGCTAGTGAAGGACGAGTTGAAGCTGCGTGAACGCTACATGAAAAGCTTCCAGTTCACAAAGCAGAGAATGGTGCAGACTATTTACACAATACACAGTTCACTATGTCACCTGAAGTTATTGCAGTTTGGGATTGGACAGTTCAGCCCAGACACAGCTTTGGGGGAAGAAGCTGACTCTGTGTCTGGTGGTTCTGGTGGCTATATCTTCCTAAAGTCCACTGTCATCTCCACAGTCTTGAGCATGTTGAGCTCCAGCTGGTTCTGACTACACCATTGGACCAGCTGCTCCACCTCCTGCCTGTATGCAGACTCATCACCGTCCTGGATCAGTCCAACAACGGTCATGTCATCTGCATACTTCTGGAGTTTCGCAGACGGGTCCCCTGAGGTGCAGTCATTAGTGTACAGGGAGAAGAGCAGTGGGGAGAGGACACACCCCTGTGGTGCGCCGGTGCTGATGGTGCAGGTGCCAGATGTGATGCTGCCTCCTGTCAGTCAGGAAGCTCCTGATCCACTGACACGTGGGAGCAGGTACGGTGAGCTGGGTCGGTTTATGGATGTGATCGTGTTAAAGGCTGAACTGAAGTCCACGAACTGGATCCTGACATACGTGCCAGAGAGATCCAGGTGCTGCAGGATGTAGTGGAGTCCTAGATTTACTGCATCATCAGCTGACCTGTTTTTATAACTTCACCTGGACGACTGAGAACCTTCACCGACACAAAGGAAATAGAAACACGTTACCATGACAACAAAGGTAAATGTAAATAATTAGATAAAAAACAGATTCATTAGATTATTTTCAATTAATTAATTAATTTAAGTAAAATCTAGAAGAATGTGTCTCACCTTTAGATTTTCTCTGTGTCACCAGTGAAACCAGCAACACCAGTAGTTTGAAACCACAGACAGACAGAGCAGACACCAACACAGACAGAGGAGGAGATGAAGGTGGAGGAGGAGAAGATGTGGTAAAAGAAGGTGGAGATGTGTTGGAAGTCTTTTCTAGAAAATAAGGAAAAATAATTATTGTCACATTTTGACTCATCACAACTGAATTTATTAATAAAGAAATTTAACTGATTTATTTTACCCTCCTTCACTGTGACAGAGATCCAGCTGGGTGGAGACTCTCCATGACTGCTGATGTGACACTTGTAGAGGCCTTCATCAGACTTGGTAACATGGTGGATGGTCATGTGACCTGTAGGCTCAGTCCTGATGAGGGAGCCATCTTTATAGAAATCAGCTGGGAGCTTGGAGGGAGGGCTCTTTGTTTGACAGTGCAGAGTGACATCATGTCCCTCCATCACAGGGAGGACAGGACTCTGCAGGATCACTGATCCACCTCAACACAGAGACAAACTACAGCATTTCATCCATTTCCACACAGACTCATCAACACTAACTCCACAGTCTGATCTTACCAGAGACAGTGATGTTGATGATGCTACTGGTTGATCCCTCTCTGGACTCACACCAGTAAACTCCACTGTCCCATGTGAAGATGTAGTTGATCTTACAGGAAGAACCAGCTGGTTGTTCTCCCCAGTCAGCTCCACACTCAGCTCTATTGTCTCTGGTTGTGTTCCTCCTCAGTGTCCATCCAGCAGAGCTGTCGTCCTCCTCACAGCTCAGAGACACAGATTCTCCTTTAAACAGCTGAGATCTGTTGGGACTCACAGTCAGACGAGCTGAAGGGATAAAAGATTTAGAAAATACAACATCATTTCAGGAAAACTGAAGCACGTTTCCTTTGTCTCATGTCAACGTGTTCTATATTTTACAGGGTTCTACTACAGATCTTCTCAGTTAATTGGTTTTAGTCAACAGCACAGATCTTGTCAAACTCAGTTCAACAATCATTTATTGATTCTTTTCCAATAAAGTAATTTACTAAGATCCTAAACACTGAACTGTGTGAACAATCAGTCTTCACATCCTCCTCACTAACATGTCTCCCAGTCTTTCTCAGACACAACCAGTGAGTTTCATACTATGACACAAGTTTACTGACCTTGGTTTATTCTGCAGCACAGCAGTGACATTACAGCTAAAGAGAAACAAGAGGCTCATTGAGTTCAGGTTTGAGAGCAGTCACAGAGTTACATTCAATACAGTAGAACTGTTAAACAGTGATATGTTCATTCTAAATTGATTTTTATATAATGATACATGATTCATTTAAAGGAAGCCTAATTTCCAACAGTCACATCCCAGTAAGGAGGGACTGGGCCTGAATCCTCTGGGTACTAATATTTCCCCCATGTCTAAAATCCCTGAGTTGTCCTTAATTACATTTTCATCAGTGGGACTAAACATTATCTAGAATTTAGTGACTGAGTGAAGCTGTTTGCTTTTCTAGCTCAGATCAGTTTCATGCGTTTCTCTTCCTGTATTGTCGACACATCTGTCAGTCACAGCAGCTACGTTTCACTTTCTCTAGACTTGAAGCTGTTCACTTTCCACTCTAGTATCTAATCTTCATTTTCCAACATGCTACATATGCTGAACATGTAATTATTGAATCAGAACATGTTGTACTTACAGAGTAGATACTGAACAGATGTTTGTCCCATCATACACTTGGTGGTCTGAAATCAACATGCTGTGAAGTATTCAGTCAGTCCGAGGTGTTAAAATGAGGTGTTTCCTGTGTTTTCTCTGTTATAGTTTAGAGGAAAGTTGTTGCAGACTGTGATAAAAGTAGCTCTGTGAGCATTTAGCTGTGAAATTCATTAATTTCCTTGAACTTTACTCAGACTGATTCTTAATCTGTTGTTACTCTGAGCAGGAAGGTCAGGGGTCAACATACAACTCTAAAACGCACTGAATACAAAACGGTTTACAGATACATCAACAGGCACAGTACTTCAATTAAAAATGAAATAATCCAAGTATCAGTATGTACACACAAACAGAAATACTTTAATGATGTTTGAAATGTGAACCAGTCTGGACACTATCTACAAAATACTGGGTCTCACTCTGACTAAAGAGTCCATCCAGACTCTGTACAACACACCAGACCTCTGCCACCCTTTGACAGAAGAAAGAGTTAATATTCATTAAAATATTATATTCAGTGTGGATAGTGGATAGAGTGTAGGGAGTTAAAAACCAGATACTACAAATCCACCAAAGAACCAACATTACAAACAAGGGACAAAGAAAATAACTTCAAAACAGTCCTGCAAGAAGAGTAGTTAAAGAGCAGCCTGGTTCAACTAGGACTGCCTGATTTAAATAGAGGGGGAGGCCCAACCAGATTCAGTGCTGCGCTGGTGTGAGTGCCCAGTTCATACTGGAAACCAACAGTAAGAAGTCCAAGAAACAAGCAGGAACAGTTGGAATATATACAAATTATTACGACTGAAACTAAGCTTAGTGGCAACACTGCACAGACCTAAGAACTGACACTGAAAGTAAGAGAGGTTTGTAATAGTACACGTAAGGAACTATTTTGAAGCAGGTAGATGATAGTGTCCTTCACCCCGATGTTTGGCCTGTAGGCAAACAGCAGTGGGTCCATCGTAGTGCTGATCACAGAGCAAAGGTGGCGGAGGATGAGCCTCTCCATAGTCCTCATGAGGTGGAAGGTCAAGGCTTCTGGGTCTGTAGTGGTTTGGCTCTCTAGCGTGCATTGTCTTAGGAACTGGCACCACACAAGAGGTCCTCCACAGCTCAGGGACCATCTCCAGACTCAGGCTCAGGTTAAAGACGTACGTGACCTCACAGAGCTGTCAGCACAGTTTCTGAGCAGGCTGATGCTGTCAGGACCTGCGGCTTTCTGATCTTTAGCCGCCTCAGTTCTCTCCTCATCTGATCTGCTGTTAAGGAGAGGGGGGTGGAGGCAGGGGGGCACACATGGGCTGTTTATGGAGGGGGGTGATGTGGAGTGATTTGAATTGGAATTGACATGCGAATCAGGACAATGATCCTAATCATCAGAGTAAATCTACTGCAGAATGACTTCTTCCTGTGTTTCACATGTTATTCTGTAGACTTCTCTTTGCTGCGTGTTGTCATGATGCTGAACACTCTGGTCTCACCCATTCTGGGTTTGACAAGGCCCATTCTGGTGAGAAGGTGGAGGTGGTGGAGAGGTACAAATACCTGGGACTTCACCTGGACAACAGACCGGACTGGAAATACAACACAGAGGCTGTATACAGGAAGGGACAGAGTCAGTGTGTTTCCTCTCCAGCAGATGGCAGAATAGAGCTTATTTAGTTTGTATTAGCACACACATGCCTCCAGTAGCTCCTGTGATAGACTGCTGACCTGTCCAGGGTGTACCCCACCAATCACCCAATGGCAGCTGGAATTGGCTCCAGCACAGTTTTACTTACTGATAATTAGATAATAAGATAATAAATGTACTTACAGCATCCAACAAACATAAAGACATTGACCATAAACACTGAAGTAAATCTACTACAGAATGGCTTCTCAGACAGAGTCCAGACTTCAACCCACTAGAGATGCTGTGGAGTCACATGAAGAGAGACATTCACACCAAACCTCCTCAGAATATGGCTGATCTGAAGCAGTTCTGTAGGAACCAATGGTCCACAGTTCCTCTTGGATATGGTGCAGGTCATCTACGGCAGTCTGTTAGTGTGTACGGCTGTGGACTGATCCACTGCTCAGTCACAGAGTCACAGCAGATCTTGAAAATAGGTCTCTGGAAGAAGAACGTTCAAGTCTTCACAGTGTGATGACGTCAGGAGCCAGAATGAAACCAGCAACACAACATTTTACACTTTCACACTTTCTGTTGTTGCTATTGTAAAACCTGCATAAGGTTTGTGGGGCTGCAGTTGGTGAAGGAGCAGTGGACAGTTTCTGTGAGTCTCTGCTTCCTGCCTCGTATGGACCTTGGGTTCAGTGACTCAGATTCAGTAACATGCTACTGTTACATGTTACTGCCGAGATAATATGCTGCCATCTGCTGGCTGTTTCCAGTCTGCTCAGTCTGATCCTCTGAAAGTGATTCAGTAGGAATTGGCCGTGAAGTGACACCACAAAATACTAGAAAACTCCCAAAGGGGTGTCTGTGGGTGGAGAAGTCCAGGACAGATGGTTTGATTCCTGGTTGGTCCTGGATCACAGAGGTTGTAGATTTGTTAAGTTGAATCCTTCAGACACTGTTCAAGTCCAGGTTCTTTGAACTAGTTTGATGCTGTTGATTCCAGCTCTGATCAAACCTGCATCAACATGTTCAACAGGTCAGAGAAGTTCCAAACATAAACCCTGCTCCTCATCAACATTACTGATAAAGACAGAGTCAGAAATCAAAGATGAAGTCAAACTTTATTGACAAATGAAGTTTGACATATTTATGTAGAGTACAGCAAATTAAAAGCACCAGTAAATAAAAGAAGCTGCACACAACAAACAACAGTTTACAATAGTTACTGCAGATATGGAATTTAGTGGGTTGGTAGAAGAAGAAGCTACTTGGTAAGTTAGTTAGTTAGTTAGTTAGTTAGTTAGTTAGTTAGTTAGTATGAATCCTGTCCTCTGTGACCTTTTCTATACAACAAAAAAACAACTTAACTAGCAACAACAAGAGCAACAAGAGTAAGTGACACAGCAACTATTAGTCCAGTGTGTTCTCTCTTGTCACCTCCATCCTTGTCTCCTCCATCCTTGTCTCCTCCATCCTTGCGTCCAGCTGCATCACCTGCAGATGAGAGTCAGCAGTGAGTCAGCAGGTGTCAGGTAGGTGATGAGTGAAGAACACAACGGAATCCATTTCCTCTTCAAACTCCTGTCAGACATTATCTACTGCACTTTGATCCCATCACTCATACCAGCTGTTTTCTACAAAGTCTCATCAACACCAACATCTGATCTGTGATGTTTCACTCTCACATCAACAACCAGGAAGCAGCTTCAACTCTGATCCACACACACACACACACACACACACTAACTCACCTGGTTCAACTGTCAGGTTGATGGTGTTGATGGGGTCACTTTCTAAAATGGATCTCTTCCTGTGGTTTGTTCTTCTCTGGACGACACGACACTCATACGTTCCAGTGTCATTGAATGTCACATTCCTCAGAATCAAAGACACGTCTCCATCCTTCTTCTCTCTGTCCTTCAGCTCCACTCGGTTCTTAAATGATTCATGTTGTTTGATTGATTCAGACCTACTGCCCCTCTGTAAAAAGACATATTCTGTCTCCAGATCAGTTCTGCTCCACTCCACAACTATAATACTGATGTTACTGTGAACTCCACATGGCAGAGTGACTGTGTCTCCAGGTTCAGCTGTGAGGTTTATCTGGTCTGAAGGAGAAAAAGAGGAGAGAGGTTAAAGATTAGTCAAACCAACACTTCTCTATGTTTGATCTCAACACCCTGTTCTAACCTGTTGAATTGTATAAATGTGAATGTGGAAGCAGTGAAGGGACAGGAGGTCATGAACAAAAAGCTTCAGCACATTATTCTCATCATGATAGGGATCCAGTCCTCTGAACTACAGCCTCTTATCTGAGGATCACCAAACTACACTGATCACGGACTTCACTGACGTGTTAAACAAGCAGCGTGTTGGATCATAAAACACATGGATGTTGGTTTGAATCATCATTTCAAATAACAAGCTGTTGTATGAAACTGGGTTATTATTAATGGAGGTAACTGACTGTGGTCCACACTCTGACAGTACTGCAGCTTAACTCTGAACATTAGAGTTCAGGGAACAACTGAACATCTACTAACAGTTCTGATCTCCCTCTTCAACATATACTTTATACTTTATACTGTAAAAATGTGTTTTATTTGTATTTTAACATCAACTGTAGTAATGAGGAAGTTAAGCTGCACTGAACAGAGACAAAGGGTCAGTTCAGTTATTGAGCAAGTTTGTTGGTTACAGTTAGTTTTCATCACAGTGTTGTGACACTCATATCTTACTAAATCCCTTGTTGAAACCTGGATGTGGTTTCTGTTTGTTCCCCTCAGCTTTTATTGAACCGTGAACCCGACTTCCTCTCACACAGCCTACCTTCAGCAGCGTGGTGAAGCAAACATGTGATCAGAAAAAAGAATAAAATCCACTGTGAAGACATCATCTTCACCTTTTCTGATACTGTTACTGTTAATTCTACAGTTATTTTAAATAAATTTCTCTCCTCATATAAATCTAAAAAAGTTTTCCTGCTTCCGATTCTTCTTCCGTGTTAAACGTCTCCACATGCGCACTAGTGTTTCTGCGCACTAGTATTTCTGCGCACTAGTATTTCTGCGCAGGTCCTCGTTTACTCACTCTTCCTGCTCCATAAACTACGATGATACAAATATAAATGTTTGTTGTATCTTTATTAACAGATGTTGAAGAATTCTAAGTATTTCATTAATTTGTTGTTGTTTTTGATCAATAAGTTCTGAACTCTGAATGAAGCCTGAGTCTTGCTGCAATTCAATATTGCACTTTGTTCCTTTTTCTTCTGTGTGGATATGAAATTTTAAAAAACTATCTTGGAGCACACAGGTGATTTAACTATCAAGCTCCTCTCCTGTGAACCAGCTCCCAGTTCAGGTTCTGGAGTCAGACACCCTCTCTACATTTAAGACTAGACTTTAAACTTT
Organism: Anabas testudineus; assembly: GCF_900324465.2. Lineage (NCBI taxonomy): Eukaryota > Metazoa > Chordata > Actinopteri > Anabantiformes > Anabantidae > Anabas > Anabas testudineus. The sequence continues at coordinate 1,600,881 of NC_046627.1, read as the reverse complement.
CCTTTTTTATAAATCTTATAGTTAGAGATGGATCAGTGACTCCAGACAGGTCTGCTTCAGGCCTGGCTGGAACTTTTCCACCACCTTCACCATTAAAGTGAATTAAATTTGATGTGGAAATTGGAAACACTGATTTAACTTCACCTGCAAACTCTTAAACTCTCTACTGACAGAAACATACAGCTCCCACTTTAATGGAACATCTAAAGAGCATCAGTAAGAACATTAACTCTTACCTTAGACTTCATGATGAGGAGGATGGTTCCTTTAGCAAAGGAAAAAACTAAAGACTCATAATCTCCATGTTTCTAATGTAGGATATACAGACAGAAGAACATCTGTCACTGCTGCTGAAACATTTAACAGTGTCAGGAAAAAATAAGAACAAGAAGTAAAACCAGACAGCATCACTTACAGGAACCACTGGTTATGTGGTTTATGTAAATATGTCAGTTACTGACTGTGCAGACAGTGACAGTCGTCAAAAAAATAAATAAAATTCTACAAAATTTATCACATTAGAAAAACTGTTTTACACTTTTTTAGATATAATATCTATTTATTTTCTTTTTATTTCACACAAACGTGAAGAACCACATTCAGCTATGAGAAACAGGAAACATCATGACCACAGAGCTCTTCATGTCTTAATCAGCTTCACCACAAAGAACAAAACAGTCTTCACAGCACGACACTTCATGTTCAAGATGTCTCAAGGTCTGTCTCACAGTCTGAATCCATCAACATGTAACATCAGAATGTATGAAATGGGAATTTTAATGCAGTTCAGTGTAAAATCACAGGATAACATTTGTACTTCACAGTAAATAACATCAAATCTTCATCTTTGCTGTTAAACAACAACTTTTATAATCCTCATTATTATTATCCATCACTTCTGTAATGTCCTTATCTACAAAGATGTTCTCTCTTCTCAGTTTGAGGATCTTAAATCTAAAGACTGTGAATTACCAAAGTGACTTCAAAGAACTAGAGGAGACTGAGAAACTGCTGAATCACCTCAGTCTGAGAAACAAGGAAATAACTGTCTGTACCAGCAGGTGGCAGCAGTTGAAAAGTGAAACTTTGTACATGTAAAATAAAAACTAGTAAAAACTTAAATGTTTTATAATAAACTGTAGAAAATGTTTATGTTAAACTGTTCTGTAAATGAAAACCTAAAGGTTGAATTCAGAAATCTTTGTCTCTTCCTTTAAACACATCGTCTCACCAGTAGAACCAGTAACACCAGTAACACCAGTAACACCAGTAGAACCAGTAGAACCAGTAACACCAGTAACACCAGTAGAACCAGTAACACCAGTAGAACCAGTAACACCAGTAGAACCGGACCAGAGACAGATTAAACAGAGACCAACACAGACAGAGGAGAGGAGGAGGTCGTAGGTTCAGATGCCGTGGTGAATTTTTCTAAAATCAACAATAAATAACTATTAAAATCAGATTAGAAACACATGTAACACATTTACTAATTTTAAAAACTGATTTACTTTGTTTGGAACAAAAAAGCATGAGAAACAAAAGTCAGTGATAAAGTTCTTTAGGAAATATTTTCATATTCATCACTTCTCTAAACATTTCTACAGTCTAATCACTTCACTACTACAGTAGCTAAACACTGAATTCACCACAGAACATGATCTGAAATAAAGAGAGATGAGGTTTAAGAAGTCTGCTGTGAATTATCATCCAGGTCGTGTTTATCAAAGCTGCTGTTCAGTGGTAACTGACTTCTTTAAGTTCATCCAGTCAGGTTAGTGAACTTCAGCTTCATCTCATGCACCAGCTGTAATTTCAATCAGAGAGGTGTCGTACTAGAACTGTCTTAGTCTGTTTGTCTTTGCACATGTGGTCACCAGCACCATCTCCCTTAATATCTGCACCATCTAGTGACCTGTTGGAGCACTGCATTGCTCTGACAGAACTCTATAGTCTGTGGTACCTCAAGAGCTGCTGCCAGTCATTTTAAATACCAACATTACCATTTTAGTATTTACTGGGAAATTAGTAAAGTGGAGCTGGTGAACGGAGATAACATGAAGCGTGTCATGACCCAGGTTGAAGGAAGCAGTGGCACGAATGGTGTCATTGGCTTTATTGAAGTGCCAACCTGCAGACCCACTCATGATACTGTGCCAGCACTGGATGAAGTTTACCAACCTCCAGCTGTTGTGCAGCACAGCAGTGAGATCACTCAAGAATCAAGAATAATGGACCCAGTGTACACTGGTTCCCTCTGGTCAGAGCAGTACATTAATAGTTGGAGTTGGAAGGAGTTCCTGGTCCAACAGTTTAGATCAGGGGTCTCAAACTCGCGGCCCGCGGGACGATATTTTGTGGCCCTCGCCTTCATATGAAAGTTAAATGTTAGTGCGGAGCTGAACGAACCAACCAATCACGGTGGGGTATATGGTTCTTGGGGGCGGGACATCGACCGGGCTTAATCCAATCAGAGAAACATTTCTCGATGAGTGACAGCGGCGTTGCCATGGACATTCGTCCCAGTGCTGCGTTCACAACACTTCAAAAATAAGTTTTTTTAAGTTTCCGCCCAGCGGGACATTATAAGTCAAAGTGATGCGTTCGCGGCCGGTTAAAAGAAAAGTGAGGAACTCAATGCAGCCTAATGTAGTCTGTAGTCACATAGCAATGTTCAGAAGAAGGTTAAAGGTTAAAGAAACAAAGCTTCTTTTCTTGTGGAAAACCTGATGCGGCCCAGCCTCACCCAGACTATGCTTCCCGCGGCCCCCAGGTAATTTGAGTTTGAGACCCCTGGTTTAAACCTAATAAACATGATAATCTGAGGTTTTAGATTGTGGATGAGTTGCCAGAACAACATCATGAAGACGTCTTTGGAACAACCAACATATTTGGAATCCAAAGCACAATTCATCAGTTAGGTCTCAGACCCTGACAGGAGAGGAGAGAGAAGAGAGACTTCTGTGTTCATCCATACATCTAACTATTGAGCTCTGTCCGTGCTTTGTGCTCTGCTGCTACAGTTTTACAGGTTTCAGAGTGAGTTTCAGAGCCAGACAGAGCCTGAGGTGGGACTGTGGGATAAGTGTTCTCCTTATCTTAATTATTGTTATTAAACTCATTTTCAAAACAATGTATGATCTGAACAACAGGTGACAGTGGGTGGTTTAAATTATTGGAAGTGAAACTGAGTATCAGACACCTCTCAACCCTCCAGACGGCTTAACCACTGAAATGTGTCTGAAACCAAAGTAAAGATGCTGCACGCTATCTGACGTCACAACAGTGTTGTTGTTCAGGTATGAGCTTGTTCACACTGATCCACTGAACCTACACGACGGTGAACCACTGAAGACATGTTGGTTTCTTTGAGCCACTGAGCACTTTGAATTGAACAGATGTTACAGTAAAACCACCATCACCATTTCCTCTGCCTGTCTGCTGTGTGGTTTCTCTGCTGGCACAACAAAAAGAAAAGTTAGTGTTTATAGAAAAAATGAATATGAACCCCTGAGTGACTCAAAGTAAAACAGAGATTCAAGGATTGTATCTAGAAACTGACTTTTACTAATGTAAGCGGATTCTTCTGTTCTTATAATCTTCTGTCCACCGTGATGATACTTCTACTGACTGAACAACAGAAAAGGTGAAACGGAGCAATGCCACAGGAAAAGAATCAAGAATAATGGACCCTGTGTCCATGTTCAAATCCTACATCTAGAAATGAAAGGATCACCTTTAAATGAGAGAATAGCATCAAGGTTTTAAACTTCTGGGATTTTGATCTGGTCAGTTCTGTTTAAGTATCAGAGGGGGTTGTTCATCAGTTTCAGCTGTTTGCTGTTAAACTCAACAGGTATTTCACTAACTCAGGACATTTTAACTGTTCTACTCTTGATATTCACCTGTTCTACTGAACATGACAGTCGCTGTTTGCTCTGCAGTGATCACATGTTTCTCTACACAGCTGTTCTCATTTTCTGACACTGATCATTAAACCAAAAGTGAATCTAAAGCATTTCTTAGACAAACTAAAAGATTTGCTGCTGCCTGCTGGATCTTTATTATACAACATTCACTGAATCTCACACGTCGTCTTCAACAGACCTGTGTAACAACAGTAATTCAATGTTTTCTGCTCTACCAATAAAGTGTTTTATAACAAAGACAGAGCTGCATGTTGTCAGGTGGCTGAGCGTGCAGAGTTCTGCAGCTCATTCCACCATCGTGGGATCACTGAGCTGAACAGTTTTCCTTGGTGTCGACTGTGTGGTGCTGGTACCACCAGACGACGTTCACTGGTCGAACGCAGTGGACGGGAGGGGATGTAGACCTGAACTGAGGTAAGTTGGAGCTTAGTAGTTGTCGTTTGGGAACTATCAGACCAACTGCCACTTAATGACACTAAAACCTAAATCCTGGCAACCACTTCCTACTTTGTGCCCAGAATCACTTGTTTCAGCGTAGTTGTGTTTCCAACTGCACTTTAATCCCATCACCAAAAAAGCTATTTGGATGTGTAATTAAATGTTTTGATCAGTTTTAACAAAGGGGGACACGAGGTGTTGTGGCTCCATGTGGGACATTAATCACTGACATGGGAGACCAGGTGATAAACATGCTGGTCTGGCTGCGTCATAAACATGTTTGCATGAGACAAACAGGGACAGATATAGTTTGTCTAATGTTTGACAAGTCATCAGTTGACCCCAGTTAACCACATTTAAAACCCATTGTGGGTTTTTAATCCATCAATGAGGACAACACAGGAACAGGTCTTACACAGATTTATTGTTAGTATCATTCTCAGCAGTTTCAATGATGATATCTATACACATCAGTAATGCTACAGGTAGTAGTGATACAATTGTACAATACAGATTTAATAAATATAATGTACTGTTGAAAATACAAGTGAGAAACTCTAGTTACAGGTTTGTGAAATAAAAAGCTTTTATTCACTCAATAGATCAAAACATGTTTATAACTAATTAAAACACACAAGTCTGTTAAAGTCCTGCATATTACACCTTATGAAATGAACTGTGACAATCAGTACTAATAACTCATCCGTCTCAGTCCTGTCCATGAACAGCTCTTCTAGTTCATCTGATTGTAACTTCAAAGTATTGTCTTTTGTTCAGTTAGTAGATAGAACATTTTAAATCTTTACACAAGCAGCTTGTAATCATCTTTTACAGATATTTTAAAGTACTAAGTTTAACTCAAAACAGCTGCTGCAACTAGTCGACACATTCAAATTGTATGAAATATTGTGTACATGATGAAAATGGACAATTAACATTTTTGGTACAATTAAAGGTTCCATAAGAATACAGACGATACAAGGCTACTATAATTATATTTTAGCTTTAATGTGATTTCTTTGGGAAAGATTTTTTTTTTTTAAGTTGAAACAAAGATAAACTGCAGGAAGAAAAAAAAAAACAAATCTACAGGTAAAAATGTTTCCTTACCAAGAGTGCCATGTGGCAGTCCGTACACAAGGTGTTACAATCTCATTTTTTATTTTATTATTATTATTTTTTTAAACACCAAGTACATGAACATTAAAATTGGTGTAAATAATTCTATATAATAACTTAGTACACAGCAGATCAGGTTCATAGTTGCTGTTGTTGTCAGAACCACTAGTAAATTAGGCAGCATTCCCAAACTGGGTATTTCAATCACTTGATCGTTATGAGTCGTCTCTTTGTCAAGTTTACACCCAGGAGCGAAAACCAGTACGAAAATCTGTGTCTGTACCGTACCGATACGACGACGACAGGGGAGACAAATTCCCCTGCTGGGAGGCCTCCCAACGAGCGTAAAGAAAAAAATTAGGATGTAAAACAGTAAACTATTACGCCAGACCTACTTGAACACAGCGAGTTCCTAGTTAAGTTTCTCCTGGGAATGAAGATTGACAGAGAGACGAGCCAGAATCGTACGTTCTCCAATTTTTTTGTGATGATTGACAGCAGCAAAAGTGAACTTTGATTTCACAAGAATTACAGTTTAAAAGTGACATTTTACAGATAAACATGTAAAACAAAGCAAAAGTTAAAAATCACAACATTGAGGGTGTTAGAGTTAATTACATTACATTAATTAATGACTGTTAATCTAAATCATTGTTATGAGCTGTGATTTGACCTGTATAATAAAAACAGCTGAGATAAGGCATCAAGAGTAAAAGCGTTGCTGGAAACCTACTGAAGGCTCTGGCAGCCTTTGTATTGTACAAAAAAGAGGTTAGCTGCAGTAATTTAACAATGGTTAAAGTCAGAAAGACATGTTTGTTTTGAAGGCAGCAGATTCTTTTTTTCATTGTTGAATAAGAATCATCAGAGCTGGATGAGACGGGGCCCGATTAACTCGGGTGAAATGTTTCTTACGTCAGAGCAATAATACTGTGTCTTTAAAACTTGGTCCAGAGAAAGAAGGGCAGAGTGAACATATGTCCACATCACATACAAATATACAACCACGGCTTGTCCACACAGTTCTACATTTTCTCTTTTGAACTGCAGGTCTCTTTTGGCCATATCTGTACTGTTGCCGGTTTGTGTTTGCTTCATTTTATTGGAACCACACTGACTGAAAGTCCCAGGAGGTTTATAGGAGTCATCTCAGTGGCTGGATGTGTTGTGCTGGCTGAAGTAGTGATCATTCAGGTAACTGTACTGTTCTGAAAAGAAAAGAAAGAAAAATCTGATGAAACAAGTAATGTGAACATCCAAACCATAATGTTGTCATCTTCCCAGATGTTCTCCAATTAAAGCGATATCACTTGATCTTTACCTGCTCTGAATAAGCAGACAGTGGTTTCTAGGTCCTGTAGGCGGCTCAATGCTTTACAAACTTAATCATTCCAAGGTGACATGTTGAGGTCAGGGGTGTGTGTTGTTCTTGGTCAGCTCAGGGTGTCGTTATTAGTCTTTTGGAACTTTTAAGGTTGGACATCTGAAAACAACAATTTGATGAACAACATGTACAAAGAGATTAAGAAGTGGTTCATATTTAAATACTTAACAGACCTGAGAAATTGGTTTCCCAGCAGCTCCATCTTAGATTGGTACAGTCTGGTCACCTTCACAGCTCCAACTTCATCATGGAACGTTTGGTGCAGCTTTGATTTCCTCTTCACAGCCATCCAGGAAGCAGCTCCTCCTGGTCCCAGCACGTCTGGTTCTACGTGAACTGCACTTTCACATATCGCTTGTGATCACTGCAAATCTTCAAGAAAAGCGTTTTTCCTTCTTCACATTTCTCAACCATTCCTGAGTGTGGTACTACAATCATTTGTAGCACTACATAACCCCCCATTGTTTGTCCAAGACTGGTCAGAGATGAGGCCGAGACTGACAGAATTAATCAGATCTGTTGAGTTAAAGTTGAAACAAAACACTGATCATAATACAAAATAATATTCATGAAAAAACTAATTACAGACAAGGATACAAAAGAAACAAAACAGAAATCAGGATGATCCACACTGGTCACAGAGACATTTACATGTATTAGTGACATTAACATGTTTTCTAACAGGAAATATAAAAATAAATAAAATGAAAGTGTAACTTTGTTATCTGGAGGTCAGCCCACAATGTGTTACCATCATCAAGTACATGAAATATCCTTTTGAAAAACAGTAATTCAATAATTACAGCACAGATTTTCATCATTGTCATAAACAGCATGTAAATTAGGTAAATATAATCCCAGTATGTGTTTAATAGTTTGTCATTTAAGCTCTGAATCGTCCCTTTGCCAAACTTTCTCCCAGGAACACAAGTACAGTCTAATCGACATGTCAAACGGCCTAAACTTGTCTCAGCACTTGCTGTTGCACCAACGTGATGTAATGATTTTAAGGACTGGGATTAATTCTCTTGCTGGGGACCCAACATACAGAGAAAGAAAAAATTAATCTATAAAAAAGTCACAAAGCTATTACATCAGACCTATTTGAACAGAGATCTTGGGTATGAAGGTTGGCAGAGAGGTGAGCCAGCATGTGTGCTCTAAATTAATTCAATGACAGTCAAACTATTTGTGTTTTAAGTGGGACAATGAATAACAGCAAAACTGGACTCTGATTTAAAAAAAAGAAGAAAAAAAAATCATTAAGAGAAAAGTAAAACAGGAACAACAAGGCAATTTAAACAATTCAGGAACCACAAGTTAATGTCATAGCTGCAAGTTCAGAAACAGATATCACATCCACAAAACCAGCAATTTGAATTCACATAATTTGCTACTGGAGCACACTTGTGCACTTGAATACAGAGTGATGAGCAGCATCTTCACCTGTAATCATGTTTTGAAGCTTCATGACAAAGTTCACATGCATGTTCCCATTTCCCCAAGGGGATCAGTCAAGAATGTCGTTTGTTCAAACTCATTCTAATCAATTTATACATTTAAACAGAAGTTTGTGCCACATTTTACAAAACTCAAAGCAGTCATGAGATATTGCATCATGAAAATGAAATGAGCAACTTAACATTGTGCCTCTGACAATCACTGATGTGCAGATACTCACACTCAACATCAAGAACTCACCTCTAAGATGGTTGTTGGTACAAACATGTCCCCTGAATGGGTGATGAACACCTGTGAATAAATCCTGTGGAAAGAAACCTACTTGCTGCTACAGAATGTAGCAGAGCCACTTCACCCACTTGATAAATTCAAGCACGCAACAGAAAATCCAGATGCATCCTGTTGAACTGTAAAACCTTCCCAAAGAGAAAACCCCTCCATGAAGGGGTCCTTAGGGAGTTCCACCTTGTGCCGTTCCAGAAAAGAACATTTCCCTTTCCAGTATAGATGGACTCCATTTAACTTACCACTGAGGTTATGTATGACTCAACTCACCAGAGTGCAGATGTTTGGTTGTTTTCTGTAGAAAGAAAACACTTGGGATGGATGTTCACCCAGAAAGAGGCTAAAAGGGACCAAATAACTTACACTGTGGCCTTCGCAGAATCCAGAAGTCCATTTCAAGAGAACGGTGCCACAGAGTTAGACGTACAACTCTGTTTACAAGAAAACCTCTAGAAAGAGGCTGTTGGGAAGTTACCTGAAAGAAAAACCTTTGTGCTCTTCACAGAAAAGAGCATTTTGAGATCCAGATCCATGCTGTAGATGATGTCACGACAGAAGCTAATTCACTGAACAAGCAGAGCTAGTTGCCCTGCTTCACTTTACAAATCCTGCACTTAACAAGGTACTTTACAAACCACTGTGTGCAGAAGAAAGGCTTCAAGACAACGGACACTTTAGGATGCAAGTTAATCCAGGAAGAAGCTGTGGCAGAGTTACCCCAATGGAAAAGAAACGCATGAATTGTACCCTTCACAGAAAATAAAAGGGCATTTTGTAAAGCACGTTCATCTTTACCGTTTCTGCTAAAGATGGATGTGTGAAGTGGGTCATAGGAACTCAACTCAGTCAAATCTGAAAACTGCTACATGAGAATATATGGAACTGTGATGTATGACCTACTGAACAAAACCCCGACCCTTATGAAGCGAGATTTCAGTCAAGATTATCCCCGTCCACAAAGTGTGCAGAAAAATAAGAGCTGAATGTTCAAATGTCAGATATTGTCCTGTATCTACAAAACTGATATTACAACGTGGAACTTTAACATATTGAATGTAAAGCATGGACAAAAAATAAAAAATACAATTTAGAACAAACAACCAACCTTAACCATAACCTCTTACTTATACATTTACCTCTTTTGAAAAACTTGAAAGTCAGCTCTCCACAAGTAGCTTTAAGAACCAGCAACAGTCCAAATTAAAACTTCTTGGAGCACAGACATCTTCACAAAGAGAAGAAGGGGAAGGAGAAAAGCCTTACCTTCTTATGTTATGAGTCGACTCAGTAAACCTTTTTCTCTGTAGTGTGGAGATGTGCTGGCTCTCATTTGTGATAAATGATTATCAGTTATTGAACGTTCTCAGGATAAACAGAATAAAACATTAGACTAAACAAATGCTGCAGATGTTGCTGTCAGCCCATCGACAAGGAGAGAGCTCGACTTCCATTTCACATTACAAATGATGGGTCAACATAAAAAGATCATTTTTCAATCAAAACATTCAGATAATTTATCACATTTGTGGATAAACTCACCATAATTATCACATTACACATTTTCTGGCAGTCAGCCCATGATATGTTGCCATTTCAAGTACACAAACATTTAAAATCACTTGTGAATAATTTAATATGGTGTTAGAGGTACAGTGGATGTAGTTCAGTAATATCACTGCTGTCATCATAACCACTAGATGGTAAATTCATCAAAGCCAAATTGGGTGTTCAATAGCTTCTTTACAGTAATCCCAGTCATCTCTCTGCTAAACTTGCTTCATCCCAAGAACGCAAACGCACTCTTGTCAATTAACATTTGAGGACAACATTTCGGTAACTGTCCTAACTTTACCCGTGTTACAGGACGCTGCAGCGATTCTTAGCGGTTGACGCGACCGTATGTTGTGACGCAACGCTTTGCAGGGGTACAATAAATTACCCTGCTGGGAGGCCTCCCAAGATGCTCGGAAATTAAACTGTATTTAAAAAATACAAATCATGAAACATCGTACTCGAGGTTTTCCATAGAATGAATGAAGATTTGCAGAGAGGCAGCCAGCATTACAACTCCAGGTCATAACACTGAAATACAACTAAAGACTTGTACAGTGATGATCTTCAGCAGTAAATCTGAACCAAGCATCATCCAGTCATAACCTGGCAACTGATTTACCAGCTACCATTTCTGGTAAATGTAATTGTATAAACAAATTCCAGCACATCCCAGCTGTAAATATAGATTTTAGATATTTATAATATACATTTATGGGCTGAATACCAGTTTAATAAAGAAAAACAAAACACATACAATCCATCCATAAAATCTCCAGCGTAGCGATATTTAATACAAACCATCTTAGTGTTTTCTAGTTCTAATAAAAACATGAATAAAACCTCAGATCAGCTCAAGTATAAGATATCAAACACATTCAGATCATAACAGGACACATGCAAAGAACTCAGGGTACTAAACATATGTACCAGACATGTACACAGAAGAAAACGTTCACAGTATCAGGCGAGTTAAGACCAAAGTATTAGGAAGTCTTAAAACCAATCTTGGACAAACAATTCACTGCATTCCCCAATAATTAGAAAAGAATGACGTGCCCCATATACCACCACCAGATAAAACACTTATGAAATATAAGCACACTAGTACATTTAATTATTTTTCTGTCCACAATGTGAAACCACTGAGCAGGAACTGAAATCCAGAGGTTGTGATGGAGTGGGGGTGTTAAAGGAAAACCATGAAAACCCAGACAGAGGCACACAAATGAAAAAAATGATCAAATATATAAATAAAATAAATAAAGAGCCAAAATAAATAAAAAGACACTCAGTGTTTGAAGACGTACTGGAACAAGAGCTTTTGTTCCAAACCAATCTGAGACATTAGGATACATGACACTGTTGCCATGTTAGTAAAAACAACAAAAGAACTGAATTATTAAGTAGGAGATAAAGGCAGGAAAAAGAAAATGACAGGAAAACAGGACCAGAAGAGAGAAAGCTACAAAAACAGTAGAAAAGATACTGATGTTTGTAGATTTACAAAGTTGTTCCAAGCTTAGAGTCAGAAAAAGAAACAGAAGGTAAGAAAGAAGGTGAAAGTAGTAACACCAACCACAACCCACAGCGTCTGAGGTGGACATTCATTAATGAACTGTGACACCACTGTAGTGTTTGTGTGACTAACATATAGTGAGAGTGGGGGGGTAGGACTGTGTGTGACACCAACATAGTGCAAGTTCTAAACCATGTCTTCATTAAGCCCAAAACCCATTTCTAAGATTCCATGTTCATGTTTTATACCAGTTACTTCTGTCTGCATTAAACTTAAACTGGACTGAAGATTCAAAATGAAGAGAAAGAGGTGATTTTACATTTATCTGGTTTAATGTAGACATGGACAAAAACAGTGACCTCTGTTGTGAGTCCTTGTGTTTCCAACACATTAGTAAATTTAATCCAATGATTCAACAAATACCAAATCCCACCTCACCAAAATGTTAGCATGCAGCTGTTCATTGTGTTGTAAATATTAATGAGTCTGATTCTGCTGTTAATCTGATTTTAATCATGTTACAGTTGTTGACCTGTCGAGTCTGTTTTCTGTCTTCAGGAATCACTTCAACACGCTGACGCTGCAGTAAGTAAGTCTCCACTTAGGCTCTACCTCCTGGATCCAGAGTCACACCAACACTAACCAACAGGTCTAATAATGCAAACAAGCTAATCTGAAATTTGAAAAAGCTTTGACAGACTAATTTATATCAAAATAAAATCTTTGTTACTGAGAAAATATCCACTGGTGGACATTTAATATTTTAACAAGTGTACTTATTAAAGTGAACACTTGAAATTCATGGACAAACTCTGACAGCTCTAATCTACTGACAGCCCAAAACACTGTTAAACACTAAAGACACAGAGACAGAGACACAGAGACAGACAGAGACAAAGACAGAGACAGACAAAGACACAGAGACAGACAGAGACACAGAGACAGACAGAGACACAGTGACACAGAACAAATCCACTTTAAACCATCTAAATTCAAAAAGTCTTTCATCTGCACAAACTGCAAAAAGGTTCATTCATGAATTTAGTGTCTCAGAGTGGACGTGGTCAGAGAGTGGGGTTATACTCATTTAAATCAGAGGAAGTAATAAATTAGTTTAACCCTTCACATTAAACTCATGTTTGTAAATCAAACATGATTTTTCTCTGGTTGTTACAATAATAAAACAACTACAGTCAAATATTTTGGAACTTGTTCATATCCAACTGTTTCTCATTGAGGAGATTTCATTACATATTTCAGCTGATCATTTAAAATGGTTCATATTATAAATCCAACCTGTAGAATTATTACTTTACATTTAGCTGAATTCAGGCTCCAGGAATCACTGAAACATGTCTCCTACTGTTCCACTTCATATTTACATTTAGCAGATACTCGAGTTCTGGGTCTTAATTAAACACCTCAACATGTGGGCTGGAGGATAAAGGATCAGCTGACCCTGTTGGAAGTTGGACAACAGATGATGTTCCCAGTTCAATTTAGAAGATTTTACAGACTGTCACAAATATCACTTAATAAAACTTTAGATTACAACAGTGTGTGTTGTACATATTTTAGTAAATGCTTCTTTTAGGCTCACCTTACAATTCAAAGTGAGAAATATCGACTCCTCAGGATTCAGCTGCCGAGTCTTTACCTGTTGAAAAAGATGGAGGGAGGGGGGAGACTGAGGGGGACAGAGGAGAGAGTTTGTCCACATCGAGTCATCTAAATGTTAACAAGCTGCTTGTGTGAACAGCAGAAAGATGAAATTGATCTGACTTAGTGTGGACGTGGTCAGAGAGTGGGGTTATACTAATTTAATTCATTAGTAGAACTCTATTATTGAAACATGTGAGTGTTTGTAAGTCAAACACATGATTTACTGTAGTTGTTACATTAACTACAGTAAATATGTTTATATTGTTTATTTTTGAACCATTTCTTCTTATTAAATTCTGTTTCTCATTGATTAGATTCCTTTACATGTTTCAGATGTTTAAAAACCTCTAAGTACCTCATATTACAATCAAACCTGTGAGACTGGAGTTAGATCACTGAACCACATGATGACAAACCTGTGTCTAGTCCTGTACTAATCTATGTCCACATTATATTTATATTTAGTAACTTCTAATGGGCTGCGGCCTGAGAGTAAACGGATCAATCCACCGACCCTGCGGTCAGTGGTCGACCAGCTTTACCTCTGCGACCTGCAGCCCTCCTGACAAACTTGCCTGTCACTGATTTAGCAGACAGAGTTGAGTTATACCAGTTTAAAGCAGAGCTTAAAATTAGTATAACCATCGTTAACTTATCAAATTGTTCTTCTCATTGGGGAAATCTCTACACATTTCATCTCTTCCCCAAATACTGAGTGTGAGCTGTGGACCAGGTGTACAGGGTCGATCCGCTGACCCTGCGGTCAGTGGTCGACCAGCTTTACCCCCGGTTCCACAGCCACCCTATCAACACTTCATATCAATGAACACCCTATCAACACTTCATAAATTTGACCCATCACTGAAGACATTTACCAACTCTGTATTAGATATTAATCAGTTTTCAAGGGTTAGGGTTAGGGTTAGGGTTAGGGTTAACCCTAACCCTCAAGTCCAGTTCTGGCCCCTCCTCTGCTACGCTCATCTCCTGCCTTATCCTGCAATAGGAAGACAGAAAGGGAAAAGCAAACAACTTCAAATTCACCAAACTTGGAGAGCAGGACACAGTTTCCTCCATTGCCAAAATCCAATAGGAATTTACACACTCTTTCTTTAGGTCCCAGACCATCACTTGTAACATTGTCAGATCAGATTAAGCCTTTACCACTGCCACAGAGAGAACAGTTCAAAAGGAACAAGATGGATAAATTTCAGCAAGTTCCCAATACACATACCTTATATTCAGAAGCTGAAGAAACTGGGTCCTGCTCTCCACCACAACCTCCTCCATTTTCTGTCTCTTTTTCTCCTCCTGTAACTCACATTTCTCCACAGGTGCCAGTCCAGGAGCAGCAGCTATCACCCGAACTCACAATGCACACACCATTCAGAAGGTCTCCTAATATCAACACACACAAAAATCCTTCTCTTGCAAAAGAAGAAAAAAGAAAAAGACCCTCACCTAACCCTAACCTCCCCCCCTCCCTCTCCTAAACCCAACCCCCACCCCTCCTTCCTAACCTTAACCTCTCCCTCTCCTTACCCTAACCTTAACCTTTCCCCCTCCCTCTCCTAAACCTAACCCCCACCCCTCCTTCCTAACCTTAACCTCTCCCTCTCCCCATCCTAACCTCTACCCTCCCTTCTCCTAAACCCTCTGTTTATGCACTAGATTTTATGGAGGATTGTTCTTAGCTTTCTCTTTTATATGGACATCATTGCACAGGTGAATTAACATGCTCGGGTTTATAGCTCCTTGAGATAAACACTTACCTGTGGACCCTGAGATGAGTGGTTCGATGCTTCGACCCTCTGGAAATTCACATAAGTCTGTTGTAAAATATAATAATCCTTTTAAGAGAACAGATTAGATTCTACCCTTCATAGATTTGGATTTTAGAATAGACCCATTGTCCAGACTTTTTTATATTTCTTATTCGTTCACCCTCTTATTTTTTAATCACAAACAATAGCTGGTTTATGCATGGGCTGAGGTTTAGCACAATAAGATAAGCAGCCACCTTGGAATCCCAGGTCCAGTGGTTCGATTCCCACTCCCTACCAGGACTCACATAATATCTGGAAATGACTAAGGACGCTCTGTGGAACCGCCCGTGCATATTGTAACACTATAAAAGGAATATCCGGTCTACATAGCATTGGTACATGATTGTATTTTTATTGTAAATATATATGAATTAGCATGGTGTTTTATGATATGGAATTATTAACAATTTTAATTATTTATTTATTTATTATTGATGTTATGATGTTGCATGTTTTAAATTTGCATTTTAATATTGCATGGTTTGGGGATTGTTTTATAATTAGCACTTATAACAAGCACTTTTTAATAGTATTTATTGGAATTATTTATTGTATACTTTATAAAATTTATTAACTTCTTTTATCATGTCCCAATTTGGAACTTCTTCTGGTTTTGACTGGATACACGCTGTCTTCCAACTTCTTTCCTCTTTTTTATTTAAACAACAATTAAACTATAACATATACACATACTCCTTGAAAAGTGCCTGCAATATAAAGTGTCATTAACAAAAAATGAAAACACAAATACTTACCTCTTTTTAATTTTAAACAGGATTTTATTGAACACCAAGTTTTACAACGGATATTTTATGAATATATACATATATATATATATATATATATATATATATATATCATTTTTTACTTACCTTCTCTTCAGGGAGATGGGTAGGGGAACTGGCGATTGTGTGCAGGCCCCTGTATGCCAGTGCACCTTGGCCACATATATGGCAAAATTAAAAATCAAATACATTTTACCTAACCTACACTGACATATTAATACCCAACCTTTAACCCTAACCTACACTGACATATCAATACCTAACCTTTAACCCTAACCTACACTGACATATCAATACCTAACCTTTAAGCCTAACCTACACTGACATATCAATACCTAACCTTTAACCCTAACCTACACTGAAATATCAATACCTAACCTTTAACCCTAACCTACACTGACATATCAATACCTAACCTTTAACCCTAACCTACACTGACATATCAATACCTAACCTTTAACCCTAACCTACACTGACATATCAATACCTAACCTTTAACCCCACCCTACACTGACATATCAATACCTAACCTTTAACCCTAACCTACACTGACATATCAATACCTAACCTTTAACCCTAACCTACACTGACATATCAATACCTAACCTTTAACCCTAACCTACACTGACATATCAATACCTAACCTTTAACCCTAACCTACACTGACATATCAATACCTAACCTTTAACCCTAACCTACACTGACATATTAATACCTAACCTTTAACCCCACCCTGCACTGACATATCAATACCTAACCTTTAACCCTAACCTACACTGACATATCAATACCTAACCTTTAACCCCACCCTACACTGACATATCAATACCTAACCTTTAACCCTAACCTACACTGACATATCAATACCCAACCTTTAACCCTAACCTACACTGACATAACACCTAACCTTTAACCCTAACCTACACTGACATATCAATACCTAACCTTTAACCCTAACCTACACTGACATATTAATACCTAACCTTTAACCCCACCCTGCACTGACATATCAATACCTAACCTTTAACCCTAACCTACACTGACATATTAATACCCAACCTTTAACCCTAACCTACACTGACATATTAATACCCAACCTTTAACCCTAACCTACACTGACATATCAATACCTAACCTTTAACCCTAACCTACACTGACATATCAATACCTAACCTTTAACCCTAACCTACACTGACATATCAATACCTAACCTTTAACCCTAACCTACACTGACATATCAACACCTAACCTTTAACCCCACCCTACACTGACATATCAATACCTAACCTTTAACCCTAACCTACACTGACAACCTACAACAACTGAGGTAAGAAGTTAAATTATAAACTGAATGAAGCAGGAAGCTACAGCAAGTTAACAGCTCTCAAGACAACTGGATGGAAACAAGGGAAGAAAACAAGTCAACACAAACAAGCTGTGACAGTCAAACATCATAACAACAACTCAACAGATACATGACTTAAACCTGAACCACAAACATGAAACCAACTAACACAAGAGGTCAACAAACCAACAAGACATCAGTCATTCTCAGTTTGTCTGGTTTCTACTGCTGCTATGGAAAAAAATTAATATTTTACCTGGAGGATTATTCAGAACTAAACACGAACTGGAAAATATTTGTTTATTTTATTTTTAATGCGAAATAAAATGTTGAAAATAGACGAAGATTTTCATTTTGGATTAAATGAACTAAGTGGCCGTAGCGGACGCGCGCACAGACGGCTGAGCAGGTGTCTGCCCAGGTTAGGTAGACCGAGGAAAACAGCGGCACCAGATCAAACCCAGCGGCCAAATCCAGCAAAAGACAAATCCAGCTGATGGAGAGAAAGAGAAACAGAGGCACGGCGGCCAAAAATATAAAAAAGTTTAGACTCACAGTTCGTAGATCAACCTGGAAATAGAAAAAGAGAAAAATAAATATTAGACCAAGTAAAATCTCAAACCACCAACTTCATCATAAACATGACTCCTCAACACTTCCTGACATTTAAATGAGCTTTAGTATGAATGTATTTTAATCCGTGTGATGTTCAGGTGTGAGGAGAAAAACTGTTTAATACAAAGTCGACGTGCGGCCATGAACAAACTAATACAAGAGTCTGATCACAGGTCATCTAATGAGATTTAACCTCCTCCCTTCACCAGAGAATCAACTTAAACTGACATAAAATGTGTAAGTTTACTGATGTAAAGAGATAAAAATCAACATGGACACTAAGAAAGGTCTTTGAACTCACCTCAGAATAAAGAAAGTGAGAGTCAGCCCGACAAGTCAGGCCTCGAAGAAAACGAAGCGTGGGTTCAACTGAGGATTTGTTTAGTCCTGATCCTGAAACATTAAATACAGATCAACATCACTGAGAGACTCATAGAAACCTGGACGGTGTTAGTGTTGAGACTTCTTCAATGTACTGTTCTAACAGTGTTCACTCATCACGTCTTTAAATCCCTGCAGCCCCTGAACGCATCAGTCATGAGGCCTTTTACCGAACCAGAACCAGAACCGAACCAGAACCAGAACCAGAACCGAACCAGAACCAGAACCGAACCAGAACCAGAGACATTTCTTGGACCATGTAAGTTTAAACCAGCTGATGTTTGATGATCCTGAGCACAGATCACAGATCCACGTGACTTCAGTCCATCAGTTCAGGAGGAACCGGGTTTCTATCTGCTGCTTCAAACGTCTCATTTCAAGGTTAAAGGTTAAAGGTTAAAGCTCCACGTGCCCCTCAGAGGTCCGTTTGGACCCAAAACATTAAACCTAAAGTCCCTAAAGTCCGAGCTGTGGATTAATGAGCTGAAGCTCCACATGTTACCTGAACAACGACCACACACCTGACGTCATCTGAACAAACCGCAGCTCACCTGTTCCGAGTCCTGGACCAGTCCTGGACCAGTTCTAGACGAGTCCTGGACCAGTCCTGGACCAGTTCTGGACCAGTTCTAGACCAGTCCTAGACCAGTTCTAGACCAGTTCTGGATCAGTTCTGGACCACTTAGACCCGTCTTCAGTCTCCTGCGCCACGACGAGATAATTGGCGTCTGACGTCACCGGTATTTATTGAAGCCGTGGCGCGTTCAAGGACCGCGGAGCGTCGTAAAAACCGGACCTCGTCACTGAAGAGATTGTCTGATAGGATCTGAGGGGAGTTGTTGTTTGTTCCCGACCTAAAACTGAAAGACACAGACTCGGAGACTCCAGATCTCACTTTTAAAAACAGTTCTTCTTAATTTTATTCTGTTTCTTTGTTTTTCTTATTTAGTTTTTATTGTCACCTCTTTATTGTGCAGTGATTCTTCATGTCTGATCTAGAATGGTCTCATATCATGGGACTCTGAGCTGATGTTCAAAAACATCCTGTTGCACATTTGAACAATTATCTGCATCAACATACGATGTTTAATGTGAGGAACCTTCTTACCCATCGTATCTTCTCAGGTGGAATCAGGTGTTTGAGCTGCAGGTTGAGGTTTGACGGAGACGTTGTTTCTAAGTGAGTCTCAGTTAAATCCTTGGTTTTCAGCAGGATGAGTCCTGAGCTTCATCACATGTGTTCCAGCTGTTTTATTGGTTTTAATTTGTGTTTTTATGGAATTTGAACAGTTTTCTAACATTTAATGAAATAGACTTCACACTGACATCAACACTGCTACTGGATGTTTTGTTAAACTGTGGGAGTTTTAGATACAGATCATTAGGACACTAATATAATGTCCAGTTTCTGAGACAGACATGAATAAACTGAACAGACAGGAAGCAGCCAGCAGGTGGCAGCTCCACCCTGTTTGATACGGAGCTCTAACATCATTAGAAACGTCTTCAGGACTTTTTATTTCCCACCAGTGACACAGATATTAAACTTTAATAGATTTAATTTTACAGTTTGACTTCTTCTCCGGCTTCATCGTCCCCAAACAATCCCACAATGCACCACACGACCTGCACGACATCAGAGCAGATGGTTCAGGAAGTGAGATGTTCACTGTCGTTAGTAAATAAACGATTCAATCAGCCGTGGTTTAAAGTAAGGTAGAGCTGTGCTGAAGTACAGAGTGGAGGTACTTCCTGTTCAGTACTTACATCATCTGTGATGTTGTACTTGTACTGCACTACACTGCAGTGTTACTGTTTAGAGGGTAAAAACACTTCACATCGATCACACAGAGTCAGTTCTGTTTAACATCTAATGAAGAAGCTTCATCGTTGTATAAGAACAGATTGTCTTGATCCTCAAGGAGAAATTCAAAAACTACTCAGCAGTCGATCAAACCACTAAAATCTAGAGAAACATTAAAGAGATTCAATGAATCTGTGATCATTCTAATTTAAGACGCGTCTTCTAAAACTTTTACTTTAGCTGTTAATGAATGAACTGAACTTGCTTCACTGAGACTGATCCAGCTGTTTGAACATCCTCAGCTAATGTGGGTTTTATTTCTTCCATCAGTTCTTAGTCTCTGCTAGTTTCTTTAAAACATGTGGTTCTTTGTCTTTATTGTTTGTCTGAGTTAAATTCAGTGAGGAAGCAGCAGCAGGACCCGGAGACGTTTTCCACCTGCTGGAGTTCGTGTCGTTTTCAGATGAATTTCCGACTGTGCGTCTTCTACAACTCCTGAAGATCCCAAAGCCAGAACCAAGAAGAAGAAGAAGAAGAAGAAGAAGAAGAAGAAGCACAGCAGCTGACAGACCAACTGTCAGTCCAACGTGTCCCTGCTCGTCTCCTCCACCCTCGTCTCCTCCATCCTTGTCTCCTCCACCCTTGTTGTCTCCTGCAGATGAGAAGCAGCAGTGAGTCAGCAGGTGTCAGGTAGGTGATGAGTGAAGAACACAACAGAATCCATTTCCTCTTCAAACTCCTGTCAGACATTATCTACTGCACTTTGATCCCATCACTCATACCAGCTGTTTTCTACAAAGTCTCATCAACACCAACATCTGATCTGTGATGTTTCACTCTCACATCAACAACCAGGAAGCAGCTTCAACTCTGATCCACACACACACACACACACACACACACACACACACACACACACACACACTAACTCACCTGGTTCGACTCTCAGGTGGATGATGCCCTGTGTGACGTTTCTTCTTCTCTGGTTTACCCGACACTCGTACGTTCCTGTGTCATCAACTCTCAGGTTCTTCAGAGTCACAGACACGTCTCCGTCCTCCATCTGTTCGTCCTTCAGCTCCACCCGGTTCTGAAAAGACGGATGCTGGTTGTCTCCATCGAACCGGCCGCTCCGATACACAAAGACGTACTGTGGCTCCAGGTCGGCTCTGCTCCACTCTACAGCTGTGATGGCAGCGACGTCTGGAGCTCGACATGTCAGAGAGACACTGTCTTCAGGTTCAGCTGTGATGTTTATCTGAGCTGAAGGTTGGAGATAAAAAGCTTTGACTGCACAGTGTGATGAACCCTCTCAGCTTTAGTGATTCAGTCAACGTGTGTTTATTATCAGCAGGAACTCCACTGAACTGTCACACAGTCGTGTTGGAGTAAAGAAATCAAACGTTCCCTCTAAAATACAGTCAGGTCCAAACACGTCGTTACTGTAAATGCTCAGATTTGATCTCCAGTACAGAACCTGAACAAATTCTCCTCGTCCTGTTTCCCCACTGATTATTTCATCATGTCATCATCTGCTGCTGGGAAACTTTTGTTAGTCATTGTCACGAGTGTCACGAGTGTCAGTCGACTGTTTGTCTACTGAAGTCTACTAAATATTCACTGAAGGATTTAGTGGAATCAACAACTCTCCTCTGATCAACTTCATAAGGTTTAAGGTTTAATAAAGTCTCCACTTAAAGTACTGCAGTAAAATCGACAACATTTATTATAACTACACTTAAAGTTCTACAGTATCTGATCAGATGCAGTTGGTCTGAATTCAGCTGTTGTTCATGAGCCACTCGTCCGTCTTGGTGACAACAACCTCAGCTCTTACCTTCAGGCGTCAGGAGAAACATCCCTAAACCTGTGAACACCAACAGAAACGCTGAAGATGTTGATGGAGCCATGAGAGCAGAGCAGCTGCTGCTGTCACTGAGGAAACCACAGCTACAGAGATGATCCACTGATCCAGCTCCATCCGTCCAGGGTGGAGTTTGTTGGCAAACACACGAGTGTGTGAGCGTGTGCGGGGGCTGTGTTTGGAATGTGGCACAACTCAAAGAACTGTTTCAGAACTGATATTAGAAACAGCACCGAGATGGAAATCAGGGTTGGAAGATGAAGTCATCTCAGCAGCTCGGGGGGAAGTCCTCCACCTCCATCTGACACCACCAGTTCCCGGAAACTGCAGCTGGACGATCAGTTTTGTTGGCTGGACAGATTCTTCCATGTCGCTGTCACTTGATGTTGTTTGATGTACAAGATGCTAAATAACATCCAGGACACCAGAGACAGGAAGGTCGTGTTCAGGTTTAAGGTGGGGAAGTGGTTTGAGAAGGACCTGTCTCTGGTGGATCTCTTAGATCCACACTGAAGGACGCAGTGGACCAGGGGAACTGCGTCCAACATGTTTCCGCTGCTTCATGAAAATGAGGAAGTCACTGTGACTGACGACTGACAGGAGGAATGTGAAACGACCTCATCACTCAGAGTTCCTGGATTTCCTTGAAGGCAGCAGCTGTTGGAGTCCAACACTGGAGGAGCTCAGCACTTCTAGTTTCCATCCTACTGTCGGACTGTGCTGTGTTTCTTTGTTTTCAGTTCAATAACCAGATCAGCTGCTCGTCTCCAGCTGAACAAGCAGTTTGTTGTTCACTGCAGCAGAGAACAGAGACACACTGTGCTGTCCTACGAAGTGAGAGGACGTGGGTTTACTGAGCTGTCGACTCCTCCACAGCTGCCCGAGGTCTCTTCTCTCTAGTTTCCTCTCTTTTCTCTTTCTTCTCCTCTGTAATCGTGACTCTACTGATCCACGTGAGGTCGAGTGATTAAATATAATGAAGCTCAACTTTGGAGAAGGAACGTCCACTTTACAAGTGAATCAATCAGGTGTCAGGATGAAGACTGTGGGATGAGGACTAGCTGGACAGGAAATGTTCTATTAACAGAAAATAGACCTGATACGACACAATAACACTAATAATCAAATGGAGAACGAACCAGAGTACAGTGAAAGATAACAGGAAAAGGTGAGTTGACATTAAAACTATATACAATACTGTAGCTGTGACAGACCTTCAGACCAAAGTTTACAAAAATCTATCAATTATTAAATTAGAGGTTAATTTGTATTTTATTATTATCATTAATTTATTATTATTTAATTCTAAGCTGCATCATTTTAGGTGTGTGTGGTGTCAAAATGTGTTTGATTGGTGACAAAAGAGTGTGAAACACTGACACTGACAGAAACTTGAAGTGTTTCTGTGAGTTCTTCATCATCAAGGAGAGTTCACATCATTGGTGAAGACATTAAAAAGACAGGAAGCAGCCAGCAGGTGGCAGCACAGAGGTTAACGCTTCATTCAGAGCAGTTCGTACGTTTTCTGTCATTGGTACAAAAATCAGCTGCTTCAACAAATAATGTTTAGTTTTAAAATTTGATTTAATTCTTCAAAGTCTGATGTTAGTTAATTTAATTAGATGTTGTTAATTTAAGTCCATTATCAAGGTGCTTGTACTTAATAATTAATTATTCTAATTCTAATTTAACATAATAATATATAATTATAATAAATATTCCTAATTTTCTTTTTACTCTTCTACATTTATTAGATTAAATAAAAATGATACAAACATCAAACTAAACGCTCTGAGTTCAACACTTTGCTGCTGCTTCAGTCCCAGTTTTTATTCTCTGACTGTTTCCTTAATAAACCGTTGACGTGCATCACTTTAACTTGTGGTAACACTTTTTATTTGTTTCCACTGGTAGACTAATCCTAGAAATCTCCCATTTCTCTGTCTTAAACAGGAGTTCACCAGGTTTCTGTTTGGTTTTTGATGAGTAGAGCAGCAGAAAGTCCGACTGAAGCTCAAACTGCCTTTTTCCTGCTCATGTTTCACTTCGTGCTGCTGTTTTCTTTGTGGCTTCTTCTCACAGTTACAGCAAGAAAAAGAATAAACACACTAAGACACGCTCGACCTCAGGAGTCTGGAGGCAGCGTCTCTGTAAGGTCTGATTTGTTCAGGGGGTTGGAGGAGAAATCTGTGTTTGATGAGCTGCACATGTTAAATGAATCTTCAGTTGGTTTAAATTCGCCCCCACAGAACCTGAACCCACGTTTACTGATTATCTACATACATGTAAATACAATCAGTGTCACGTCAGGAACCAGCTGCAGTTTCCTGTTCTCAGCACTCAGTTCTCAAAAAATGTAATAAAACTGTATTTATATAAAGATTATATGAAGCTTCCTGTTGTTGTAAAGGGTCCGTTTAAAAAAGAAGGTGAGATATGAAAAACAGATGTGTGATTCATTCCCATACGTTTCTTTTCCAGGGGAGTTCAGAGCCTTAATCCCACATCATGTGATACCGGAAGCTTCACTTTGACCAGAATAAAAACCTGTGATGTTCAGGTCACTCGTGTTGTAGCTACTGATGGTTTCAGCTACGACTCATTTTAAAAAGCTGATTAAAAACAACTTGTCCATCAATAAAGAGGTTTTCAGGTTTAAACAACTACAGACTTTAAGACTTTATTTCTGTGCTAATGAAGTGTCAAACATAATTTCTCTTAATATTAGTTTTGTACCTTTTTGTTAACCAACACATTTAAAATGACATGAAACTGGTTCTGGTTCCTTTGTGTTTGGAAGAAACCTGAAAATAAAGAAGTTCCACAGGATTCAGACGACTCCCGTTTATTACACAGTCAAACTGTGGTCGTGTTCTGATGTAAAGTACATCTACAAAGACTCAGCGTGGAAGTGATTCATGGGACGGATAACTCAGAACCACACAGCTGAAAGGCTTTGGACTGAGATCCACCACCCACTGGACCAGTTCTAGACCAGCAGGAGACGGATCTGGACGATAACCTTGTGGGACACTGTGTGTCCAACCTCACCTGGCAGCTGCTCCAAGAATGAAGGTTAACAAATAAACCTGATTACAACCCTGATAACCATGTTTTAATGTGGATTCTAACAGCTGCTCTTGTTTCAGCAGGAGAAGCTGAAACAAACCACTTCACAGAACCTGGGTGTTAAAGAAGGGGTTCTCCAGAGCCCCCGTCAGCGGCACTCGAAGCTGCAGACCGTTACAGACGGCATCAGGGATCTGCACTGACACCTGTATCAAACTTTACACGCTGACGTTTCATATTTGAAACTTTAAAACTCTGCTCTGTCTCATAAAATGACTCTGAGAAAAGTAAAACCTCTATGAACCGTTCACTTCACACTAACAGGATATAAACACATCACTGCTCAGCACAGAACATGCAGCTGTTGGACCAGTCGTCTCTATCACACCATTGTTGTCCTTCCTACATTTGGCACCGTGCAGCAACGTCTCTAACTTCTGCAGCGTCGTGTGAACACTGGCTCCTCGATGATGTCGACAAATGTAAGTTCACAAAGTGACAGACTGTTGTCAACAGCTGAAACAGAGTTCACAGTCTGTGTTTCAGAGCTTGTTTAAAGGAGTATATTCACATAAAGAGTTAAACTTTTAAACCTACAAGAATCCAAAGTGGGAAAGTTTTATATTCAATAGTTAGAATTCAGATGAGGGATAAATTCAGCTCAGCTGAATGAACAGTATCATGTTAATGATGAAATGATGAAATGATGAAAGCTTTGGATCAGTGAGCATCATCCTCTGGATAACTGGGAGGTCGCTGAGCTCTCTGATCGCTGCTGTAACAGCTGGAAGACTTTGAGACGCCGTCAGCAGTGATGTCATCATCTTTAACAAACAGTGGAAATGAACTGTTAACGGGTTCTAACGGACTTATAATAACTTGTTATGATGGACACATGTCAGCAGTTCTTCTGGTGCTGTTCACTTTATAACATGCACATTTCTATTTAATCCAGACCTCAGTCTCTTCCTCTTTGTTCCCTGGAGGTTTTTAAAGTCTCGTTCTGATGCAGAAAGAACCTTTCGTGCTTTTTGTTTTCAGTTTTGTGGATTAAAAACAAACTGTTGGATTAAAATAAAGCTGTATTAAAACAAGTTAATGTCCTCAAACCTAAAATGATCCATCTATCATGAGGTGAACTACACCGTCTGTCTAAGTGTGATACTGTGGTTCATCTGTTGTTCATCCTGAGATGGTTTGTTTCCTTCTGCTGGAGCTTGGATGATGTAAAACGTGTGGAACCTGATGCTGGGTGGACTCCAGGTCCTCACCGTGGACTTCAGGTCCTCACCGTGGACCTCGCAGTGGACTTCAGGTCCTCACCGTGGACCTCGTAGTGGACTCCAGGTCCTCACCGTGGACCTCACAGTGGACTCCAGGTCCTCACCGTGGACCTCGTAGTGGACTCCAGGTCCTCACCGTGGACATCATACTGACCTCCAGGTCCTCACAGTGGACTCCAGATGTAAGGTCTGGGCTCCTCCAGGGAACAGGGTCTGATTCCTCAGTGATACAGAGTTCATCATCACACTTCACGACTTCTGGTTTTACAGTTTGTTTGTTTGTGACGACAGCTGATTTTATTATTAAAATCACAAACACAACAAATGAAAACGAGTGCGTTCTCATATTTAATTATATTAATTTAATTTAAAAATCAAAAGTTTCTGTCAGTTTGATTTTTCGTTTCTGTTTCTAAAAAGAAACTTAAAATACTAAACAGTGCTCAGACCCACAGGGAACTTGAGTAACATCTGTGATTTCTATCTGCGAAGCTGAAATCCCTCTTTATTTCTCCTCCTCCTTCCTGTTTCTGATCTGATGCGACTGCAGAAATGATCACACACAAAGAGACGTGGAGCCAAAAACACGATGGAGGCAGGAGAACGTGGATTTAATGCTAAAGTTCACAGGTTAGTCCAACAAAAAGTCCTGAGACAGACAGGAAGTGATCAGACACACAGTCGAGACGATCAGGATCCGACAGGAGGGGAGAGGGTTCCCTCAGGAGAGACGACGGACTGACAGGGAGGTGGAGGATGATGTTGGACAACACGTCTCATCCAGTGAATCAGACAGTGGACGACTGATCCACCTCAGTGTAGGAAGGAGCCGACCGCAGATCATCATCATTCACACCGAGGTTAGAACTCAACAGTCCAACAAACTCTAACAGGACACAGACGAGTTCATCAATAATCTGTCTCACGTTAGTCGGTGGTTATGTTTTATACATGTGATTTATATCTGTTGGTTTTTGTAACATGTTTCATTTGAATCTCATCTTTATTGTTTGTTCATGTTGAATTCAGTGAGAAACAGAAACAGGACTCAGCCACAGTTCAGGTTGAATTTCCGACTGTTCGTCTTCTACAAATCCTGAAGATCACAAAGCCAGAACCAACTAGAAGAAGAAGAACAGCAGCTGACAGACCGACTGTCAGTCCAACGTGTCCCTCCTCGGTTTGTCCTGGTTCAGTCTTGTTCTCTCCATCCTCAGTGATTTCAGCTGTGTCTCCTGCAGATGAGAAGCAGCAGTGAGTTACAGTGGTGTGAAAAGAGTTTGACCCCTCACTGATGTCTTCTGTAGTTTCATGTGGATTTTGATTTATTTTTACTCTTAATAATAAAAACTTTCATTTAAAAACTGCACGATGTGTTTACTTGACTAGTAACTCACCTGGTTCAACTCTGATCCACACACACACACACACACACACACACACACACACACACACACTAACTCACCTGGTTCAACTCTGATCCACACACACACACACACACACACTAACTCACCTGGTTCAACTCTGATCCACACACACACACACACACACACACACACACTAACTCACCTGGTTCAACTCTGATCCACACACACACACACACACACACACACACTAACTCACCTGGTTCGACTGTCAGGTTGATGACGTTCTCTGTCTTTATGACGTTTCCTCTTCTCTGGACACGACACTCGTACGTTCCTGTGTCATCAACTCTCACATTCTTCAGATGTATGGACACGTCTCCGTCCTCCATCTGTTCGTCCTTCAGCTCCACCCGGTTCCTAAAGGACTGATGCTGGTCGTCTGGGTTGAACCTCCCGCTCCGATACACGAAGACGTACTGTGGCCTCAGGTCGGGTCTCTTCCACTCTACAGCTGTGATGTTTGTGCTGCTGGAAGTTCGACATGACAGATCGACTGTGTCTCCAGGTTTAGCTGAGATGTTTATCTGCACTGAAGCAGCAGAAAGAAAAGATTCAGGAGTTAAAGTACAACTCTGTAAATCAGTAAAGTGTCTTCAGACTCACAACAGAACTGTTCTGTGATCATGTGATGAGCTGGTGTTGACTCTGGACAACAAGGTAGAAGGTGTGTCGAAGGTTTAAAGGTAAGATATGAGCTGCGACTGCTGTGCTGTCGTCCACTGAGGCCTGGAGCTGCTCAGCGTTGGTGGTGACCCCTCACTGCATCATGTACAGTGTGGAACCCGGTTTCCAGAAGGAGAGAACGTGGTACAACAACCGATCGCTCCTCAGTCGAGGGTCGATGTGTGAGGAAGTGAAGTCTAACAGACTTTAACTTGAGTGACACGGGAAACATTAATTCATATTAATTAAGAGAGTTGGGATCCAGCCCAGTGTCGTCATGATCTTTGTTGCTGCCTATAAGCTGCTTCCTTTATTTCCCTTCTTTTCAACATCCTCTTCTCTAACTTTAAACTTCTCTCTAAAGACTCTAGATTCTGAAACAGTAGATGTAAACTGTCCTTATAAGAATAAATATATGGAGCCAATGTGGAACCTCCTGAGTCGGGCAGTCTCCTTCTGTCCTCACTCAACTTACTCTGTTGTTTTCATGAACACCAGACACAAAACAGTCGTCACGAAGCTTTTTATTCTCTTATATCCTCAGTGATTCGTCTGTTTGGTTCATTTGGTTTTGTTGTGTTGCTGCTTACGTCACATCACAAATACAAATTTCAAACTGTACATATATATGTACAGTTTATACAGTTGCAAGAAAAAGTATGTGAACCCTTTGGATTACATGGAGTTTTGCATGAATTGGTCATAAATTGTGCTCTGATCTTCATCTAAGTCACAACAATATAAAAACACAGTCTGCTGAAAATAATAGTACACAAACATTATATGTTTTCATGTTGTTGTTGAAGATAACATGTCAACATTCACAGTGCAGGGTGGAAAAAGTATGTGAACCTTGGACTTAATGCAAAACTCCACATAATTCCAAACGGTTCACGTAGTTTCACTATATATTATATATTCTATTTCATAGTACAACAATTATCTGATCATCAGGACTGTTACAGTGTGATGATCGTCCCAACATTAGTTTTTCACTGTGTCACACACACACACATCGTGTTGTTGTACTTTCACTTTGCAGTTTGTTATTATTTCAGATTCAAAAACTACAATTACGTCTCCACTTCCCATCCAAAAAAAAGTCACCACCTGGATTGAACTAATTAAATAGGAAAGAGTCTAACTTTAAATAATTACTGCAGGGATAATTATTTTTCAGCTGGCAACAATTATTTTAATATCTGAACTGTTTGGAGGTAAAAGTACTAAAACTACTGTTGAATATTTTGCTACTAATCCTGAATTTAAAGTAAACCTGAGTAAAAGTACGTAGAAACACAGTGATTGATTGTGTAGTATCATGTAAATTAAAATAACTAAATTCCTCCTGTGACGGTTCTACTGAGATATAAACCACCACATTACTGCTGCATTAATGTCTAATCAGCATTTTACTGTTGTTTTTTACAATTTTGATTTTTAATTATTAAAAAGTGATTATTGGTTTAAATGTTCAGTGTTTAAAACAGTCAGGAAACAAATTCTCAAAAGAATTAAAGGATGAAACTATTCACAAAGAAGTTGGAACCATCAAACTTTAGATTTTTCTAAACTACTTTAAACAGTTTGAATTTTTAATCAGTTCATTTTATTCACATAATGATTTCAGCTTTTCTTGTGTTTAATTCTGTTTAGTTTGATTTAAAAGCTCCTTGTGAGATTTCTGCTGAAACCTGAAAAACTAAAACTCCAGTAAAAAGTTCACTACTTAGAAGTAAGTACCGTACTGTAAGTGTA
Organism: Anabas testudineus; assembly: GCF_900324465.2. Classification (NCBI taxonomy): domain Eukaryota; kingdom Metazoa; phylum Chordata; class Actinopteri; order Anabantiformes; family Anabantidae; genus Anabas; species Anabas testudineus. The sequence goes on along the minus strand of NC_046627.1, from coordinate 1,570,713 downwards.
GTATTTAAACACTGTGTGTTCCTAATAATCTTTGTTGGTTCTTCTTACCTCCAGACGTCAGAACACAGACCCTCAAACACGTGAGAAACACCCCAACTACTCCACATGTGGATGGAGCCATGCGAGCGGAGAAGCTGCTGCTGTCGGTGCTGAGACTGCAGCTGAACTGATGGTCGTCTGACAGCGTCACTCGCTGATGTGTGGCTGTTTGTGTGGGGGTGGGTCGCTGGAAGTTCTTCAACATTCCCATCAGACTAGTACTAATAAAAAAAGCTCCATCGTCCTGTTCGCGGCGCTTCGTGAGGAAGAACCCTCAACATGGAGTTTCTCACTGACGATGATGAGTTGAAAATAAAAGCTGAACCTGATAAAAGTCGACGTTTTCTTCTGCTGGATTTGTTTGAACTGGTATAAATTGAAAACAGCTCTCAGCACCAACACCTGTCTGACTCCCTCTCAGATGAACGTGCTGCTCTGTGGTCTCCTCCACCTCTGCTACATCCTGCCACCACCCGACCACAGAGCAGAGGCCTTCATTCAGTGTGGATAAACCACTGCTTCTAGCTGCTTTCTATTGGTGGGAACGACCACAACTCTTACCTCCAGGTGTCAGAACTAACATCCACCAACCAGCCAACGCTGACAGAACTGATCCAGATGTTGATGAAGCCGTGAGAGCAGCTGCTGCTGTCCGTGCTGAGGCCACAACTGGGCCTCCTGACGGGGAACTGACTCCACTTTGAGTGTGTGTGCATGTGTGTTAGTTACTTCAGAGGTGGAACGAACATGGAAAACAGTGTTTCAGTCCAGGAACGTGACTCTTGATTTAAATGAACAGTCCACAGGTGCTGAATGCTCAAAACTCATTTCTTCTCTTTGGCTTTTGACCCAGTGTGAGAAGTTGGCTTTAACAATTTTATTGTATTTTATTCCTTTTAGTTCTTTTAATTTTTTAATTTTATTTAAATGTTACGTTGGAAATGGCATTTGGATTGCACTTTTATTATGTTCTATTCTTTTATTCTATTTTATTTTAAATTGTTAAGCACTTTGGTCAGTCTGCTGTTTTAAAAGTGCTTTATGAATAAAGTTGACTTGAATGAAACCAGATTCAGGTTCATGGTGTTTAGGCTGCTTGGTGGATTTCCTCCTGTCACATGAGGGTTTAATATTGTTAAAATGGTTTCATGGGTCTGTACGTGCACCACACAGGATGCAGGTCTTGCTCGTCTTCCGGTAACTACGTGTTGAGGAAGTGTATTTAAATCCAGAGTCGTCACATTAAACACAATCTCTTCATCTGTTTAACAACTTATTTAGATCTAGGATCTGTTAATCACTCATTTCTTTTTCTTCACAGTTCAAATTAAAGCAGCTGTGATGTCTCTCTCTTTCCTCTCAGCATTACTCCACAACCACAGCAGCTCATGTTAGAAACGTCCACGAGGAGCAGGAAGAATAATGAAAATGATTATTAGTAAAAATACATGTTTGAGGTTCGGTTTGAAGCTCTTTGCTGCTTCAAGCACGTAGAAAACTTCAGAAGAGGAAACAACCACAAAGCTGCTGCATCAAAATACACAGAGGAAACTGTGGTTTTTACTGAACCCAGTACGATAGTGAGTCTCTTTTCACTAAGTGGTGCGATGGGACAAACGTGTGTTCAGCGTCTGATCTGTAAGTACGATCTGTTCAGACGTTTCAGTTTTTACATGAAACAGCAGCTAAAGAAGAAACAGCTGATATCAAAAAGCACCGAGGTCTGATGTTAAAGATGAAGATTAAACAGATATAATTAGTCTGGAAACACTGATGTTTTATTTTCTCTGAAGTGAACTGTTGTTGTATTTGTCAGTAAAAGCTGAACTGTCGTTTCTCTTTAGTCGTGACCGCTCTGCTGAGCTGCACCACAAACCAAGGTCAGTGAACTGTTTCTGTCACAGTCTGAAACTCACGGACTCTGAGAAACACTGAGAGACGAGTTAGAGCAGAGGACACATCTGAAGTCAGGATTCAAACTGAATATGTTGAGATAAAACATAAAGATCCATCAAACTCCTTCTAACATCTTTAGTGTTAGTATTGAGAGTGTGACGCGTCATCATGTGACACTGAGGGTCGACAGCATGTTGGTGATGGTGATGACGATGTGTCACAACAACCTCCAGCCGCCACAAAAAGGGGTGTAGTTTGAACCCCAGCCTTCCTCCGTACTCAGCAGGATGTGGGTTGGGTTTTAAAGTTTGAGGACTAGTTTATTATTTAACTTAGTGATTTATTTCACTCTGAGCCTCCAACAGCAGATAAACTTTACTGGTTTTATGAAAAAAGAAAAGTGAATAGAATGAGTGGGGATGTTTGTCTTTTCAGCTCTTGCGTAAATCCACAAGCTGTGGGGTCAAACAGACTGAAGACCAGCTTTTCTGTGTCTTAACCAGCCAAGTCTGATGCAATGAGCCGTAAAATTGATGAGACGGTTTCCTCAGGGAGGTGGTTTTGTTAAAAACAGGCTGAGGAAATTCCAGGAGTTACAACAAGTGATGGGACACGATCACGTGTGATCAGTGACAGACTGTTAAAGACTAGCAGTAAAACAAAGAGAGAGTAACAGACAGACTTAAGATCATCTGTTGAACAAAGCTGTTTACATCTTTATTTAATGAAAAGTTACTGTATTAAAGACATGTTACTGGAAAGAAAACGTACCCATTATTACCTGAACCAGTTATTCTGTGTTTCAGCTGCTTTTTAATCCACAAAGTTCATTTGTTCAGCAGCTACTGTTTGTAATAAGATTCACATTATTGTAATATTTAATAAATTAGTTAAAAATAAAGAAACACGTGGAAAAAAGCAGGATTCTTTATTCAAACTCATTTTCTTTGGTTTAAAGTTTGACTTTGACATCATCACAGGTTTGTTAAACAGCACGTGATAAACATTAGATTAAAGTCAAATAGAAAATAATCTGCTCATCTTGAAAGAGAAGAAATCAAAATGCTGTAAAAGAAAAATCTTGACTGTTGTGTTGTTTTCTGTTGTTTTCTTGTATTACACAGTGACTCTAGCTCATTTCTTAACCTTTTAACATTTCCTATCGTCCTGAGGAAGTTTTTTGGCTCTACAACATTTACACAGTGTCATCGAAAATCAATGATTTGTCTTATTCGTCCTAACGAGTATGTTTCTGGTGATGGTTTCACAATAGGAAAAAGTAAAGAACAGAGACCACAATAAAAAATAAAAACAATAAACCTACAGCACCGTTCTACTTCGGTCTTTTATCTTCATGCACATTATTCTTATTTACATAACCCTAATTTATCATTTTTGAAAACTATCACATGTTAAATATGATCCTGAGTTCAATATCATTCAGTAGATCTAGAACATGTGGAGTTCCACAGGAACTGTTCTGGGTCCTCGACTGTTTCGGATCAATGAAGGACTTGAAATCTGTTTGTTGTTTGCTGACGACTCGAATATTTTAGCTTCATTGAAGAAGAAGAACACATTGATCACAATGGATCAGTTCAGAAGTGATGCTCTGTGGTGACATCATCATGGTCATCATCCAATCCCTGCTCAGCCTGGGGGGGTGAGGTCATCACCATGGAAACAGGCAGGTGATTTTCTACAGTCAGAAAATGTTAAAAAGAAAAAGTAGAAAATTTATCAAGAGACACTGAGATTGATTGATTGATTGATTGATTGATTGATTGATTGATTGATTGATTGATTGATTGATTAGTGTTTGTGTGTGTGTTGAGGTGGAGGCAGGAGGTGGGGTTTTATTTTCTGTAAAGAGAATCCACCTGTTCAGGTGAATGTGTGGATGTAATAAATGTTGAACTCAGAGTTTTCCTCCTGACCTGTGACAGAGATCCAGCTGGGTGGAGACTCTCCATGACTGCTGATGTGACACTTGTAGAGGCCTTCATCAGACTTGGTAACATGGTGGATGGTCATGTGACCTGTAGGCTCAGTCCTGATGAGGGAGCCATCTTTATAGAAATCAGCTGGGAGCTTGGAGGGAGGGCTCTTTGTTTGACAGTGCAGAGTGACCCTCCATCACAGGGAGGACAGGACTCTGCAGGATCACTGATCCACCTCAACACAGAGACAAACTACAGCATTTCATCCATTTCCACACAGACTCATCAACACTAACTCCACAGTCTGATCTTACCAGAGACAGTGATGTTGATGATGCTACTGGTTGATCCCTCTCTGGACTCACACCAGTAAACTCCACTGTCCAGTGTAATGACAAAAGTGATGCTACAGGAAGAACCAGTTGGTTCTCCCCAACCATCTCCACACTGAGTCCTGTTTTCTCTGGTTGTGTTCCTCCTCAGTGTCCATCCAGCAGAGCTGTCGTCCTCCTCACAGCTTAGAGACACAGACTCATCTTTAAACAGCTTTGATCTTCTGGGACTCACAGTCAGACGAACTGTTGAGGACATAGTTTGTCTGAATAAGTAGAAATGTACCAACTGTGTTTGTTGAATAGTTTCCGTTATTTTTGGCAACATCACAGTTTTTAGTTTCACACCTACAAAAAGTTAAAATTCTGTTGTTTGCATGAATCTCTTTGTATTAAGATAATATTTAATTTCACTAATGACAGAATAAGATCAGTCTGAAGTCATTACGTCAGTCGACCAGACTACTCTAGAGCAGAGTCACAGCTCATACTAATCTGAACTGAACTAGTTCACTGACCTTGGTTTGTGATGCAGCACAGCAGTGAGGTCACAACTACAGACAAACAACAGTTGAGGTTGAAAATAGACGTCAGAGTTCACACTAAATGTTTCCGTCTCTAAAATGACTTCACTCTGCTGTTCTATGTATAAATGTGTTTGTAGGTGATTCAGGTTTAAACCACTTGCTCTAAAGAACTTAATCTACTCTACAGCTCGACATCTCGTGGCCTGAATGACTTTTACTCTGATTCATAACTTCTAAATGTCTGACCATGCCGCTGTGTCTAGTATCAGATGTTAAAACCTTTCTGACAGTGTTTCCTCTCATGTTGTGGTCAGTTGTGTTGTATTAAAGTGATCAGTAAAGTCACGTCATACTCTCTCTTTAGACTCACGATTCACACACACTCATAAATTCACTACCTTTCTGTTCTTCGTTTCTTCTGCAAAGCACAGAGCACACACCTTTTGTAATCACTGACATGTCGACAGAGCAGTTTGTACTTACAGATCAGACACAGAGGAGAACTGTGCACCATCGTACGACTTGGTGAAATGAGAACAAACACTAGAAGCTGTTAAAACCACAGTTTCCTCTATGGAGTTTGGTGCAGTAGCTGTGTGGTTTTTAGTCAGCACAACAGAACTCACTTATCTCAGACTAGTATAATCTACATTTTTAAAGGTGAACACTGTTGATTAAGAATTACAGAGAGAATAAATGTGTTCGAGCGACCACATCATGTGGTGGAGGAACAAGATGGCTGTGGTTGGAACAGGCTCTCTGGTGTTTACTGCTGATAAACGTATTCTGACGTGTAAAGACTTTAATCTTCGCTCAGATTCACCTAAACACTGAAAATCAGACTCTGAATACAGTGTCACACATCAGACAATATAAATCAGTGCTGGACTTTTTGTTTCCCACAGAACGTCACATTATTTAACCGTTCTCTCTTTTCTCCCCTCCCTCCATCGAGGGAACCATCTAATCAGCCCTGCTTCTATTACAACAGTCCCTGCAGACCAAGAACAGCTGCAATAGAACAGAGGAATGTTCTTTAACATCTCAGTCGGTCACCTGACTTCAACCCAACAGACCGACTCTGACAACTGATGGTGTTCTGTGGTGATTTGTTGACGTTCTGCCATCTGCTGGCTGATTCCTGTTACTGCTCTCACTTTACTGCAGAGATGAGAGATGAACTGATGAACATAAAAATCAGAGAAACAAAAATCAGATATGTTTGATTTGTCTACGTAATGGTAATTTTTAATAAAGTGCTTAAAATAAAAAGTCAGACTTTTCTTGACATAATATTGTTGACATGTCCAGATGAGGTCCTAAAAATACAATTTGCTCTAAATATAAGTACATAAGTACTGCATTGTCAGCTTGTGTCGTGTACTTTCAGTGTGTATAACATTTTCATATATTAGAACATTGAATCATAACTGAACAACAGCCAGATCTAAATAATAATAATAATAACGATAATAATAATAATAATTAATAAAAATATAAAAGAGAGAAAAAGTTATTACATAAACATTGATCCACATCAAGTTAAACAGAAATCAGCTGAGTAAAGTGACTGCAGTATAAATACACCTGAAATAATGTGTTATTCCAGTATTTGGAATAGTTTTTCACTCTGCTTCCTCAACAGAAGGCGTGTCGACGGGGTTGAGGAGATCCTCAAAGTATTCCTTCCACCGTCCTACAACGTCCCCAGTCGAAGTCAGCAACTCCCCACCTCCACTGTAAACAGTATTGGCAGGAAACTGCTTTCCCCTTCTGAGGCGCCGGACGGTTTGCCAGAATTTCCTTGAGGCAGACCGATAGTCCTCCTCCATGGCCTCGCCGAACTTCTCCCAGGTCCGAGTTTTTGCCTCTGCGACCGCGCGGGCTGCGGCACGTTTGGCCTGCCGATACCCATCAGCTGCATCAGGAGTCCCACAGGTCAACCAGGCCTGATAAGACTCCTTCTTCAGCTTGACGGCTTCCCTTACTTCCGGTGTTCCGGGTTCTGAACAGCCGCATTGACAATGGAGGTGGAAAACATGGTCCACTCGGACTCAATGTCTCCAGGCTCCCTCGGGACCTGGTTATAGCTCTCCTGGAGGTGGGAGTTGAAGACCTCTCTGACAGAGGGTTCCACCAGACGTTCCCAACAGACCCTCACAATACGTTTGGGTCTGCCAAGTCTATCCAGCTCCCTCCTCTGCCACCAGATCCAACTATTTTTACATTTTTTTTGTTATTTCAATTCAAATGAGAAATAATTTCACTACTGACAATGAAAAAGTAAATGTCCAATACGTAAATGATATTATCCAATATCATCCTTAATATCTGCTCAACAGACCACAGAAGATAAACACAGAATCCTTCATCACAACATAGTCAAGAAACTCTGGATAAGGTCAAGATCTACAATCAAAAGACGCCATCGTGAAACTGAATACAGAGGGTTTGAAACAAGGTGGAAACACTGGTAACATTCAAGAACAGGAAAGCCAGGTTAGACCTAGACCACGTCTAAAAAAAAGGGGCCCCTATGATCTGGGAACAGATTCTACAACGAGGTTCAGTGGTGACTCAGCATTGTAAATGTCAGTGTGAATAGTTGTTTGTCTCTAAATGTCAACAGATGGATGGTTCAAGACGATCTAAAAGGGATCTGAGGCTGACTGTTTCGATGTTGTCATGATGGTTTTCCTTCACATGAATGGGACCAGTAACAAGAGTAAAACCAGAGCTCAAAACCCTCCCAATCAAATCCAGTCTGAGGGAGTGGAGCATCTTTACAAGCATCAGTTTACGATAAAAAGCAGCAGCTGTGGTTTCAGCACAGACAGCAGCTGCTGCCCAGTGGTGCTGCCATCAAACTGTTAGAGCGGAGCAGAACCGACCCGGAGAAACAGGTCTTAGTTTGGAAGAATGGGGAATTTTCTGAGGACGATCTACATGAATATTTTCATGGTCGAGTGGAGAGAGAATGAAGAACGTCAACATCAGTGTTTGTGAAACATATATTACTGTCGTGTTGGATATAGAACCTCAGCTCATCACCAACATTTACATTTACATTTAGTCATTTAGCAGACGCTTTTATCCAAAGCGACTTACAAGTGAGGAACAAGGCAAAAAATCTAAGTCAAGGAGAAACAACATCAAAGCAAAGTGCTATCGAAAAAGTGTTACTGTTTCAAGAGATGTGAGAATGAAAGAGTAGAAATGTTTTTTTGTTTTGTTTTTTTGCCAGGGAAGATGCGGAAGAGTTCTGTATTCAGCAGTTTTTTAAAGATTGCAAGTGAGGTGGCTGAGCATGCAGAGATAGGCAACATCACCCTGACAGTTTCAGACTCAGGTGAGTTAGTGTGTGTGAGTGTGCAGACTGCTGCTTGTTGTTGTTTTTGTTGTCTGCTGTTCTTTTCTCTCTTCTCTTTCCACTCACCCCAACTGGATGAGGCAGATGGCCGCCCACCATGAGCCTGGTTCTGCTGGATGTTTCTTCCTCTAAAGGGAGTTTTTCCTCTCCACTGTTGCCTAAAGCTTGTTTAAATGGGATTGTTGGGCTTTCTATTTAATTTTCTATAAGAACTTAAAGAACTTAAACCTTAACCTACTTCCTGAGGAGACTCAGGTCCTTCAGCGTCTGCAGCACCTGTTGATGTTTTATGAGTCTGTGGTTCCAGTGTCATCTTCTATGCTGTGGTCTGCTGGGGCAGCAACATGAAGGTGTCAGACACTAACAGACTAAACTAACTGCTCAGGAGGGCTGGCTCTGTTCTGGGGGTGGAGCTGGACCCTCTACATCAGGGGTGTCCGAAGTTTTTTTGGTGAGGGCCAAATACAGAAAAATAAGCAAAGGCCCGGGCCACACACAAGAGGTGACATATTGACACATGATTACTGTGTGTATTTCTAACTCACCTATAATGTGAAGAACATTGCTCTCAGTGGGAGCAGTGATGCTGTCCTTTGGATTGAAGGATGGCTGGGATGTCAGGAGAAAGTTTGGTGGTTGAGACACGAAGGACTTCACAGAGATGGCTATCAGTCATTCTGGATCTCAGTCTGCTTCTGTTCTGATTTAACAGAGAAAATGTTTGTTCACATATGTATGTTGAGCCGAACAGGCTCATCATTCTTTTTGCGTGGCGTCTCATCAGAGGAAACTTGGCATGATCCAAACTCTGATAGAAGTCAGGGAGGGAGAGAAGCTGATGTTGACTCTTCAGAGAATCATCACATTGCATTTCAATCAGTTCTAACTGCAGACTCTCCTCCACTTCTTCGGCATCCACCAGGAAGGGGGTCGAGAACAGCTTGATTTGTTTTTCAATGACAGAAAAATCTTGAAAACGCTGGTTGATGTAAATAACGAGAGATGTAATTACAGAAGCATATTTCTCCTTTTTAGCAGAAAGGTCTGCCTTTGGAAAAGCAGACTTGATTTCAGACAGCGCAGGGAAGTGTGCAGCATTAAAGCTTCGTAGCTGTGTCTCAAACAGGCGGAGCTTTACACAGAAGGCTTTCATGTGCGCATACAGGTGTGACACCAGCTGTTCTTTGCCTTGTAGGTTCTAGTTCAGTGTATTCAGATGATGAGTGAGATCAACTAAAAATGCCAGGTCTGCCAGCCACAGAGGGACACTCAGTTCATGACGAGGTCGGCCCTTCTCTTTCAAAAACTTGTCGATTTCTGATCTCAGCGAATAAAACCGCTGCAGCAAAGAGCTGCGGCTGAGCCAGCGCACATCAGAGTGGTAGAGTACATCCCCGTATTCAGCATCCACGTCAGATAAGAAAGCTTGAAATTCCCTGTGGTACAGTCCTCTAGCTCGACTTATGTTGACAGTTTTTACAACAGTGTTCATCACATCGCCCAGCTGGACAGTCTTGGCACACAGTGCTTCTTGGTGGATTATACAGTGCATCCTAACAGCCTCACCTCCGCTCTCTTTTACCTTGACGCACACCATGGATGCCATTCCTTTGCGCTCACCCGCGGGCCGCAGTTGGCCCGCGTAGTTTGGACACCCCTGCTTTACATGTTGTAACTGAGAGGAGGATGCTGTCTAAACTCCTCTCAATCCTGGATAATCCCTCCCATCCACTGCACAGTGTGTTGGACAGAGGAGCATGTTCAGCCAAAGACTTATTAACATTAAAACACAAGGCAAAACTATTTCCCTCTGGGATTAATAAAGTTTTTTGAATATTGAATGAATGTTAATGAGTTCAGTCAGAGACAACTGTGAGTCATCAACAGCAGAAGAGAGTGTGAGACTGACTTTTCAGAGAAAACTGACCTATCAGAACAAATTCTCTTCACTCAATAACCAGATTAGTTTTATTTGTCTACGACATCCTTGGCAATTTTTAATAAACTGCTTAAAATAAAAAGTCATACTTTTTCTGACATGATTTTGTCGACATGTCCAGATGAGATCCTAAAAATCCCATTTACTCTAAATAAAAGTACATATGTACTGCTCTGTCAGCTTTGTGTACTTTCAGTGTCTATAACATTTTCACCTATTAGAACATTGAATCCTCACTGATCAACAGACAGATCTAAATAATAGTAATATATTAAAATATAAAACTGAGAATAAGTGATGACAAAAACATTGATCCACATCAAGTTAAACAGAAATCAGCTGAGTGAAGTGACTGAAGTATAAATACTTCTATGCTAAAAGTCTCTGTTTTTGTTAGTTTGATTGTTTTTCTTTTAAATTTTAATTTGTGTATATATTAGCTCTGTGGAGTGATTAAAAACTAATTTACTGACCATGATTTGTTGAGTTGGAGTGTTCTTGATAACCAGCACCTAGTTAATCTTGGTCAAAAAGGGACAGAGGTGGACGAGAGACAGTGTCACACATCAATCAATATAAAGGAAGAGGAAAGGTTTCTATTAAACTCTCCAACTATAACAAATGTGGGGAATGAAAGGACGTTTGAGGGGTTTGTACCAGAAAAACTAATGTTTAATATCAGTTAGATTGTTAATTAACCTCTGGCCTTGTGTTTCTACTTATTTACCTTGTTACACATGTTTCTAGATCTCCGTCCACCACACTGAGACACAGATGTCTGTATTTCTGTACAATATTCTAGCTGCTACATTTCTTTTCTGTTAGATTTTAGATTTTAATGTCAGTTTCACTTAATTTCCCATTCCTGGTGATCAGTGAAGTCTAATCTAATCTAATCTAATCTAATCTAATCTAATCTAATCTAATCTAATCTAATCTAATCTAATCTAATCCTTTTAACATGACTTTAAAAAATGCTAATGATACAAACAAAGGCTCTAAACTCCTTTCCTACCTTTACTTTTTTTCTCTTCTTCTTCAGTTTAGCAGAAGAAACACTAATTTTGTCGTTTACAGTACATCTGTTCGTGTTCACTGTGACAACAAACAACAGGAGAGGGGGCGTCCAGGTCGCATTCAGCCAAGTTTCATTCAAATAGGATAAAAACATTCACAAACCCAAATCCACAGACATGTTGTAGTATTTATTTGAAGTGCACATGTTATTTTCAGTCTTTCTACAGGTTCTAGTTCTATGTTCATTTCCATTTTCCTCTGTCCTCATGAAAACAACCATCGTCTCATTTCATTTTTCAGTCCTGTGAGTTCTAATGAACTCTGTTCTCATGGACTGACTCTGTTCACAAAGTGAACAGAGTCAGCTGAGAATCTGACGTCCTGTGACTTCACAGCACGTTGTCCTTTAAACCAAGAGGTTCACATTTGTCATTCACTGCTTCTACACATGCACATGATCATGTTCTGGACTTTATTTCAGCACTTGGATTTTTCTGATCCTGTTTCCCACATGAAGAAGCTCAGTTTCTTTGATCACTCTCTGTCTTTTCTCCTCTCTCTCCACAGAGGGAACCATCTAATCACTGATCTTCTATTACAACAGTCCCTGCAGACCGAGAACAGCTGCACAGTTTTCAGGGTCACTACCACGACTTGGACTGACTTCTTTCCTTTTCAGTGTGATTAAAGTTGACTTGTTGACTGTTTATGAGGAAAAATAAATGTGCCCTAACAACAAAGACAAAGTTAGAAAAGGTTTTTTTAATTTTTAACTGTGGATGTTGGAGCACAGACTGTAGATGAACAAGTGGAAAGTCAGGTCAATTTTAAAAGTTCAGTTTACAAAGTGACAAAAAAAGTCCACATTTCTAAAACTGTGTGATGATCAAAAGTTCAAATAAACTCAGAAACATCAGTGATGGTTGAAGTCGCTCACAAACACCCTCTCTACATTTAAGACTAGACTTAAAACTTTCCTTTTTTATAAAGCTTATAGTTAGAGATGGATCAGGTGACTCTGAACCATCTCTTAGTTATGCTGATATAGGTTATTCTGCTGGGGGACCTCTACTGACAAACTGAGCTCCTCTCCTCTCTCCTTTCTCCTCTGTCCATTCTAATTCTACCATTTCATGTCATTAACTTTGTGTCTTGTGTGTTGATGTGCTGCTTCCTGTCAAGTGTTAGTGGATCTTTTCACACTTTATTACATTCAAAATGTCAGATGTTTGTTGTGATCTGGTTTAGTGAACATTAGTGTTTGGAAGGAATCCTTGTTACTTTAAATAAAAGAACTGTGTTCACAACTTCATGTTATTACTGAGTCTTTAAAACCGTTCTGACTTTTATTTTGTACCACGTTGAATCATCTTCAACTATAGTGTAAAATAAAATTAGAAAAGTAAATAAATATTTAAAAAAAACTATTTATAAAACTATTAATATTTTAGCTTCATTGAAGAAAAAGAACACATTGATCACAATGGATCAGTTCAGAAGTGATGCTCTGTGACATCATCATAGTCATCATCCAATCCCTGCTCAGCCTAGGAGGGTGAGGTCATCACCATGGAGACAGACAGGTGATTTTCTACAGTCAGAAAATGTTAAAAAGAAAAAGTAGAAAATTTATCAAGAGACACTGAGATTGATTGATTGATTGATTGATTGATTGATTGATTGACTGATTGATTGATTGATTGATTGATTGATTGATTGATTAGTGTTTGTGAGGTCAGTGACTGACTTAGAGTGTTACCTGTGGGTCTGTGTCGATATAAAGACACCATGAGGAGAGTGGAGATGAAGTACGGACAGAACACCACCAGGTGGAGGACCAGTCTGAACACAAGCTGGAGGGAGGTGGAGGCAGGTGGTTGGGTTGAAGAGGTAGGAGTTGCTGGTTGTGTAGAGGTTGGGGCTGCAACGGCTGACGAGGGTGTGGTTGTAGTTGTAGGTTTCCCTGTAGAGAGCATCCAGCTGTTCAGGTGAATGTGTGGATGTAATAAATGTTGAACTCAGAGTTTTCCTCCTGACCTGTGACAGAGATCCAGCTGGGTGGAGACTCTCCATGACTGCTGATGTGACACTTGTAGAGGCCTTCATCAGACTTGGTAACATGGTGGATGGTCATGTGACCTGTAGGCTCAGTCCTGATGAGGGAGCCATCTTTATAGAAATCAGCTGGGAGCTTGGAGGGAGGGCTCTTTGTTTGACAGTGCAGAGTGACATCATGTCCCTCCATCACAGGGAGGACAGGACTCTGCAGGATCACTGATCCACCTCAACACAGAGACAAACTACAGCATTTCATCCATTTCCACACAGACTCATCAACACTAACTCCACAGTCTGATCTTACCAGAGACAGTGATGTTGATGATGCTACTGGTTGATCCCTCTCTGGACTCACACCAGTAAACTCCACTGTCTAATGGAAAAACATTATTGATGTTACAAGAAGAACCAGATTGTTCTCCCCATGCAGGTCCACAATCAGCTCTGGTGTCTGTGGTTGTGTTCCTCCTCAGTGTCCATCCAGCAGAGCTGTCGTCCTCCTCACAGCTCAGAGACACAGACTCATCTTTAAAGACCTGAGATCTTCTGGGACTCACAGTCAGACGAGCTGCACGTTGTAAAGTCTTGTTACTAAATGACATTTTCAGTTTACCACAGAGTGAAGACACTGACATGTTTCTGATTCTTAATCTTATGTCCTGATGTTAAAATCATTCATAATTCATTAAACTACTTTGTGAACACAGCACATTTTGTATCTTGATCTAAAAATTCCTCCTGACTTCAGATGTGTCCTCTGCTCTAACTCGTCTCTCAGTGTTTCTCAGAGTCCGTGAGTTTCAGACTGTGACAGAAACAGTTCACTGACCTTGGTTTGTGGTGCAGCTCAGCAGAGCGGTCACGACTAAAGAGAAACGACAGTTCAGCTTTTACTGACAAATACAACAACAGTTCACTACAGAGAAAATGAAAACTCAGTGAAGACAAAACAAACTCTGAGTTGTTCTTCACACATTTATCAGTAATATTTCAGATGTTAAATCAACGAGCTTGTTTATTGTTTAATTATTACTGATAATAATAATAATAATAATAATAATAATAATAATAATAATAATAATAATAATAATAACAGTTCAGTTCCACATGTTGTTCATTTGTCTTATTAAATATTTAAAACTCTGTGATTTAATTTCTCATCATTTTTTAATGAACATCAATCAATGCTCATAATCACTTTTCATATTATCACTTTACATTTGATGCATTTCTTTCTTATAACACACGTTCAGGTCAGACTGGATGAGTAGTGTTGAAGTAAAATAAAGGAATAAACAACAGGAAGTTGAGATACATGCTAATACAAAGTTTAGCTATTAATTAGTGATTAGATTTTAAATTACCTTTAAAATTACCTGGTAATGTGAAAACACTTCTAATAAATTAACAGTTTTTACAATTTCTGCAACATTAAGATGAAAATTCACCAAAATAAAATGTGAGGAAATTATTTTTTAACATGAATGAAGTTGAGTTTGAATTTAAAATCATCTTTTTAATCAAGCATGGAAAGAACTTAGTTATCAGTATAATGATTTCATTTGTCAGGACACATCAGTTTAACTTGTAGAGTAATAACTGAGTCCTCTTTACTGTAGGAAGCTGCAGTTTGTTTCTCTTCTGATCCAGTGATTCAGAATTTAAACTGTCTGTTCAGAGTTTCACAGTGATACGATCAGATTGAACTCACAGAGCAGAAGAACTGTTTGTCCCATCGTTAGCAGCTGCTGTTGAAGCCTCGTTCTTCCTCTTTATAGGAGCCTGTAGTGACGGTGTCGCTGTGCAGTTAACAAAGAGCTGGTTCACACTCTTCACCTGAGTCGATAGGATCAAACTTTAGTAGCTACACAGACGTAATGGAGCCAATCAGCTCTGTTTCATGTTCACACACTATATAAAAACAGCTCATGGTGGCACGATGACGAACCACAGCATCAAACCTCAACTGAAAACAGAAGCAGCTTCAACGTGTGAAGGGGTAAAACCAGCTCATCACAGAGCTTCAGCTGTTTTTAGATAGATTATAAAACGTGTTCACAGCAGGAGGCCACATAAACAACACACCTGTAATCCAGATGTGGACTTCTTTATTTACAGCAGATGTTCAGAGAGGAAAATGTTGCTGAGACATGGACATTAAACTAAAAAGTGTGAGATGAAAGATAAACTGCATCATTTCTTTTTATGTGAACAGTTCTGCAGTGAAACAACAGGAAACTGTGCGACCACAGAGCTGTTAGCTTCTAATAACAGACGCAGCACAGGGGAAGACGTGTTTACAAGTGTAGTTTACTGAGTAACTCTGAACACTTTGTAAATGTAAAGTCATTCTTCTAATGAACCGTTCAACAAACAGTATTAAAAAGTCTCACCTTAGTTATTCTACATGTTTTCATAAATCGCAGAGCTGAAACCTGCTGAAGTCACTCAGAGATCCAGCTGGATGGATGCGTGTTAACACAGAGATTCACTTTCTTAAAGCTGATCTCAGAACAAACACACATCATAACCCTGATAACTGTGTCGTCTGTCATCGTCATCTATCTGCTGCAGCTCTGTGACGTCCTCAGATCAACGATGTTCCCTGAACAGCTCCAGTCTTTGTTTATTAGAGTCTCAGTGTCTGTTTGTGGGAACTTAATACTTTCAGCTCTTCACTGTGTGTGAGTATTAATAGTTCTGCTCATCAGGTTCTGTAAATCATAAAGAAATGAGACTGAGGTCCTCTAGTGTTAGACTCTAGCAGCTACAGAAACACTTTTACTTTCTCCCTGTGTTAAAATCTCTCTCTGATGACATCGTCTGGAGGAGTTTTTCCATTTAGATGATTCTGAATGCAGCTCACCAAACGCAGATCAGTAGAACAAACCTGTGTGTGAGAGTACTGAAAATGAGACGGTGAATCTTTAAATACTGTCATGCCACAAATATACTGTACAAATATTTTTAAACGTAAACTTACTCAGTGAAATTCAATTGATCTTCATTTGTTAAATATCACATTCCTGAATCAGGTTTATCCCCCAGTGAGATCCACTAAATGTAATTTACTTAGATTCCAAATAGTGAGGTGCAGACGTGGTGGATTTAATGAGGACGTCCCAAGTTACAGGAACAACCACAGTGAACACAGGAATTTTCTGTGGTGTTAAAAAAATATTTTAAATTGTACTATTTTATTCAGGACATTTTAAAAATGCTAAACGGGTGCAGAGAACTGCGTCAAATCTGGTGTGTTGACAGCTGGGGGCTGCGACTAATTTATAATATAGAACTAAACAAGTTAACGTTGCTGTTGCGGTCGTCACTAGTAATAGTTGTTGATTAAAAACAGCTCCACTGAACTGGAACAGAGGAATCAAAGAAGCCTGAATATGTTTGAGAAGACAGATCAGCGTGGAAAAGCTTTCTCTCAAAAGTCTAATTTATTGACACATAAAAGAATTCACGCTGTGTTCAACGTAAGAAAACTTTTACCACGTGTTGTCTGTTGTCAATACATAGAAATGTCACATGTTACGTGAAAAAAAGAAAACTAACGTCAACGGCAGGAAATCTTGTTCTTATCTGACAAAGTTTAGTTTGTTTATAGTCTGTAAATTTGCAGGTTTTGTTTGGACCGTCACTTATTATGTGACTGAATAATTATGTGGTTGAACTTGTTAACTTGATAAATGGTCCTTTAAATTATTCGTAACTATACAGCGATTGTAAAAATGATTGTTCTCTAACTAACTGTGTGATTTCTGCTTCTTGTGAACTGTGGACTTGACACTTTTCTTTCTATTGTTGTTGATAAATTAGTCAAAACAAACACAGGCTTTGCTTTCTACTAAAGTTAAATGTTCCATGTCTGCAGATTGTGTCCTGAGTTACAAACTATACAATTCTAAATATTAAACCTGTATAAATTCAGGCACTGTACGAATCAAAATGAATTGAATTTCAAAATGTTACGTTTGTTAAAAGATGAAGAAGTGAGTTGTTTGGGATGGATGACAGACGTACACCATGCCAGTAGAGGTTAAACAGATTGTTTTGACCCTGATCCAGCTCTGGGAATCCCAAACCCAATCAAATAAAAAACTTTATCAAGGCCGGAGTCACACATCTGAACGTTGAATAGCAACACTGCAGTATTTATTGTGTGTCTTTAAATTCTCAGTCGGCTGCTGGTCTGAACCAGTTCATGACGTCATAAAAATAAACCACAGTCCAGTTTTGGTTTTACATTCACTAGAAAGTCTTCATGACTACAAAGTCCCACAGGGAATTTATTATTTATTACAGTGAACACAACACGAGCACAAGGAGGAAGCGACAACATGTCGTGTCGTATGAGCTGAGATCTCTGAAGCGGGATTTTCTTCCTCACAGAGTCTTCAGAGAGAAAGAGGAGCGACTTTTCTAAATGTGTTGGTGGCTCCACACTGACAGAAGTTCTTCAGATTCATTCATTGTGTCTTCACTGTTTGTTATTTCATGTCCACTCTTGTAAATATGAAGCTCAGTTTATTGTTGAACACAAACAACGTGGAGACAGAAGTGTGTATAAAGTTCACGTGACCTCACAAACAGCTGTGTGACAACCGACATCATCCAGTTTGAATCACGTGGTCGCTCTGCTTCCTCCATCTGCTCCTTGTCACTGCTCTGATCCTCACATTCAATCAGTGAAGGAACAGATCATGGTTCTGACTCGATGACCTGTTTGTAAACAGCTCAGCCCTGGATTTGTGTCTTTTATGTGTTTGAGTGAATCACTCATGAACAGCTGATGTTCCTTTCTGCTTTTACTGGACAGATGACAGTAGAATGAATTACTGAACTTTTTTTATTATCATTATTATTTACTTCCTATTATTTCTCAGTTGATCTCCAGATTCCTTCCGATGGATTCATACTGCGTCTGGATCCCTGCTTAGTTTTTCCTACAAATATATTTTCATTTTAGGGTCAGTGTGAGAAAATAGTTGGAACAAGTGAAATGTTGAGAACAAAATGTTCAACTCCTGATTTAAATTATACACACAGTGTGGGCAGTGGTGTCTCGCCAGGACCTGCAGGGCACTTATATCAAGACAGTAATCAGAAACAGACCCTGAACTCGTCCTGTTGCTTCATCAGGATGAATCTGTTTTACTTTTACTTTTAGAGGGGCTGTTCCTTCTACACAGTACTTATATTTTTGCTGATAACGTGTTGGACACGGGTCCATAGTTACTAATCACACACGGACCTGGACGTTTAACATCTACAGTGATGTTAGACACAAAACAAACACATTAAATACAATGTGCTGCACACGTTCAGCATATAAAAGCCAAACAACTGTACAAATAGAAATATAATTACCAAAAATGTGAAACCCCACCCCCGGAGTGGGCTAAAGATGTTGGCCTGATGTTGGTTGAACTCAGCTCCAGGTTTAACATTGAAGGACAGATGTTTAATTGATAAAAGCTGCACGTCCTGGTAACAGTTTAGTTATCTGGACGAACACCCACACAGATTTACATACAGATGAAGGATGGAGGCAGCAAACACGTGTGTGAGAGGGTTCCTGGTCGTTTAGTGTAAGAGCTCAGTGAACTCTGGACTTCCAACACGTCCAGACAAGTGTTCAAAGTTTAGCAATCTACAACCTATTAAAACCATTTTTCATGTCCTAGACAGTGGCCACGCACATCTGGAACAGAAGGTAGTTTCCACGCCATGACACTATCTGAAACTATCTAGATTCAGAGAAACACATATGGTGGAAAACTCCCTCTGTTTCCCCTCATGTAAATGTACCTGACAAACTGGAGCATCATGGTTCACAGAGTATTTTCATTGCGTGGCATTCGAACCTTTACCTGAGCAACAGATCTAAACGTGTTCTTTTATTGAACCGTGCCACAGTTTGACCTCAGGTCTCATTTAGTTCATTCATGGTTCACACTCGAGTAAGAAACAGCTCTGTCCTGTTTGTTGTTTCAGTCATTTAGCAGCTGCCTTAATCCAAAGCAACTTACAAGCAGGGTGAAAGCGTGAGGAGGTCTTGTCTAAGGATCCCTACTGGAGGTAGACCACAGCTGGGTGGCGTTGATGTTACAAAGAAGCGTGCAGAAGATGTTAGAGTGGAGCACACTTCATCAGAACAAATGCGTCTTTGTTTAGAGGAACGAGATAAAGTGAGATGATCGGCATCAATGTCATGCTGGTCGAGTGCAGCTGAAAGATCTAAAGATGAAAGACGAGGTAAGAAGAACGTCAACATCAGTGAAAGTGGAACACATCACTGTTATGTTGGATATGGAGGCGAACCAGGTGTGTGTGTGTGTGTGTGTGTGTGTGTGTGTGTGTGTGTGTGTGTGTGTGGATCAGAGTTGAAGCTGCTTCCTGGTTGTTGATGTGAGAGTGAAACATCACAGATCAGATGTTGGTGTTGATGAGACGTCTCCGACCTCTTGCCTCTGTTAACGGTTCTGTCTCGTTCTTGTTACACTGAGATCAGCACTCAGACTTGGGTTCAGTCATCAGTTGAGTTACTTCATAGCGTGTTCTTCTGTTCTCTGACTAGACTTCTTGTCCATCATCGTATTGTGATCATGTTTTGTTTTGTCTGTCTGATAAAGAACATATGTTCCTCCTGTGCGATAATGTGGACCAGGTCCAAGCTGGAGAAAAGAGACCAGCTGGAAACGACAGTGTGGAAAAGAGATGAAAGTACGATAATACAACACAAACCATTCCGTGAAACTAAAATATTACTTGTTAGTGATGATATATAACAGGTCTGTTCATCAGCATAAATCTTAACTGTTCGTCCAACTGAAGTTTACTCATCACACCAATAAACTAACATTTGATTGACTGGAGCTGGAGGCTGCATCGTGGACCCTGACGGTCACAGTCTGTGGTTCAGTGAAGACAAACGTCGTCTAGTCACGCACAGTCTACATGAAGTCCACAAAAAGACACAATCCAGAGACCGACCAGCCACAAATCACACGTCACAGACTGAATCATGACAACAGTCCACTGTTTCAGGAACTTCTCTGCCATAAGCTGCTTAATGCAGACTTTTGTTAGACGTGTTTTAAAAAGCATCATGATTTTCACCAGGACGTGGAGATGGGAGCGTTCAGGAAGTTGATGAAACAAAAGCCAAAAGAAACAAAAGCTGAACTTGAGAAAACAGTCTGAACACGACACAGTAACTGACGAGGAAAACTCCTGATCCAGAAAAAATAAACGACTCATCATTTAAAAATCAGCTCAAGGCAGTTCACGAACGGAGGTCAGAGCCTCAGGAATTCATAGATAAAACCCAAATATTCCCAGAGAGGATGAGAATGCAAATGTCCACGTTGGACAAACAACCAGGAGAAAACAACAACAACACAAACAACGGAGCAGAGAGAACTATGATGTATCAAGAACATCAGATCTGAAGACAGGAGGAGCAGGAACTCTCCTTTGTCTCAGTTAACACCCGATATTAGAGCAGGAGTCTGCAGCCACGAGTGCTGAAGCTAAATACTAACAGCAACATGTAAACATGCTGCGTATTGCTAGTGCGGCCTCTTTTACTGACGTGCTGTGGTTTTGTTTTTGGCAGAGAGGACTCAACATGAGACATTCAGCCTCCATGTCTGGCCTTGTTGTGCCTCAGCAGCACATTCATTTGAACAAAGAGATGTTTGTAGGATGCAATCTGACTCCAACGACCTCAGCTGTTACTGGTTTATGATTGCACGATCCAAAAGAAATGAAAGACAAACACTGAAGACAGGACAAATACGGGATTACTGCTGTTTTATTATTGAGTGAATAAGTGAGTAAGACAAAAATCAGGGAACAAGGTTCCAGTGAGTCAAAGTGGGTGAGGACTGTGCAAAATGAGTGTTTGAAGAGTAAAAATATTTCTGTTCAAGTCCAAGACACACAGTCAGCAGTTCCCGAGGCGGATGAGTGTTCAGGAACAGGAGCCGACTAGTTACACTGTCAGCTGCTCGGGCCCCTCTTCCTTCACCGCTCAGGAGGGATGGATCTAGTGAGAGCAAAGAGTAAGGACAAATACTGAAAGGATAAACAGGGATCAGATGTTTATAATGACAATGGGGAAGAAGGCAGAACCATTAGCCTGTGTACTGATATGAACTCCACTTCTAACCCACACTGCATCTGGAGACCAGTGGGTTACGAGCTGCAGCTGTTAATCAGAACTGTGGGCGCAGAGCCCCACAGGACTGTATAATTATAAAAAATCAACAACACCTGCTTTAGACAGAAAGTAATTCGATGGTACGTGATGTAAAACAGCTGACATGTGTGCTCTCGAATCTTAACATAGAAATCTTGCAGTGACACCTCATCAGACAGAAGAAGTTTGTTCCAATAGCACTTTACTTTAAAGTTGTTCTCCTTGGTGGAGATATTATGTCTTGTACCTCACTGGATAAAGGTGTCAAACTAATTGTAAGTGTAAATGATGAAAATGTGGAGAAATCCTTACTGCGGCTGTCGACCACAGCTGGAACTGGAAGTCATGACATGCAGGATCCCAGCGTGAAGGAGAGCGTGTGAGAATAGAGAAGTAAATAAGCTGGAATCATAATGGAAAAACTATAAGAGACGGCTTCTTCTGTGGAAACAGACACAGCAGGAAGTATAAATATAGAGCAGTATTGTGCATTAGTGCTGTTGCCAAAAGCTGAATCAAGCCACATGGTTTTTATACATTCGATGCATTTTATCTCCAGAGTTTCTTGAAGCTGCTGTAAAGAACAGGAACAGAGACTCAGACCAGAGGCCTCTTTCACTGGCTGTCAGCCAGCTTAGGATTTCATTTCACCCAGTTGTGGAATGAAGGAAAAAGGTGTAACACAGTTGTTAACTCAGTCCGATCTGTGGAGGATGCGTCCAACAGAGTTCCTCAGTCGTTCAAGTTTTTACTGCTGCTTCTCCCTTATTAATGGTGCATTGTAACACAGTGAGTGATCTTTCGATTGATGAAATAATTAATTAGAGAAGATGTTCATGATTTAGTAACAGCTACATAATGTGTCTCTCTGTTGGTTTGCTGTGTTTGCACTCAGTGAGATGAGGGAGCTATTTTTAGAGTCTGGAAAAGTACCAGACTTGTGTTTGGTGGAAAGTTTGCAGGCGGTAGTTGGTAATGTTGGTAAAGAATGTGAAATGCTGTGAATGTCTAAACCTGTCTAATCTGAAGTGCAGTTAAATAATACAGTAAGAATCTGCACTCTTATGCACAAACATGTACAGAGGCCTCTTTACAGAAAGTACGGGTATTTGTTATTTTAAAAACCTCACATCATGCAGCTGTTGATGTTTGAAGAGAACTGGATGCTTGACTGGAACACGGCTCTCTCCAACCAGTCGAGGCAGGTTTACTCCGACGCTGAGTCTGGTTCCATTAAAGGAACTTTTAAAGGTTTTTCTCCATACTTCTTAGGTCCTGAGTTTACTATGCTGCCTTGACATGATAGTTGTGGGGGCTTTAAGAGATGTTATTGAACTGAGAGAAAAAATATAGGAAAGGTTTTAATCTACCTCCATATTAACCTGAATGATTTAAAGAACAAGTTGAAGGAAAATGTTAAAAAGGTTTATTTACTAAGGCAACATACAAAATAATGTAATTATAATAATCGCAGACTAATAACAGTGTACAACCTTTTTAGTTTCAGCTACACTTTGCAAAATAAAAGTGTTTTGGTGCAGATTTATTAACAATAAAAGACTTTTAAAAACATGTAACTGACACACTGACAGACTGACACAACGTTAACGACGTCTTGGTTGAGGATAACTAAGATGTAACTAATGAAAAAAGACTCAGTGAACAATAACTTAGACACGATGTGAGTGAATTTACCACCAAACTGTAATTTCTCTGCAGAGCACAGGGACACGTGAACCAAATAAAATTACTTTCTCCTGGCAACTGCACACAACAAACAGACTAGATTATAATATTAGACATACAGGGAAGAAACGACACTAAAATGTCGCAGACATAAAACTAGACTAAAACAAACATCTTATTCTCACATCAACAACCAGGAAGCAGCTTCAACTCTGATCCACACACACATTAACTCACCTGGTTCAACGACTGTCAGGTTGAACTTGGGGATGAGCTGAGGTCTGTTTTCATTGTTCCTTCTAAAATAACAATCACATGTTCATTGATGTTGACTTTCTTCAGAATCACTGATCCGTCTCCGACCTTCATCTCTGGATCTTTCTGTTCCATTTAACCATAAAATAATTCATGCTGTTGTTCATCCAACAATTTCCCAAAGCACCACCTGACACCTGACATCCAGCCTTCTGGCAAGCAGCTCCTTGAATCCTGAGTTTTCCTCATGTTATGAAGTGTTGTTCATTAAATGTCACGTCATCTGAACTGTGAGTAAAAACTTGATATAATACAAAGGAAATGTGCCGGAAAATCTGTTTGTATTGATGCTGAAAGTGATTCTCAACAAGATGAACTGTAAACGACGCGATCACAGAACTAGAGTAGTTTTTTGGTCCTATGTCTGAGGACGAAGAAACTCTTCTGGACATGTTAATCACACCAAAACAACTGAATGGTTCTGTCGCTGGAGCAAAAAAGTTAACGACTCATAACATTAAGTTACTAAGCCTAAAAAAATCCCCAGCAGTTGGATGTTTTAGGCATCTCCCTTACTGTTTCAATTTACACCTAAGAAGACGATGATGATAGCTGAACAGCTACTGATAATCATCATTAATAGCAGTTGTTTAAGGATTAAACAGAACTTTGTTCTGTTGATTAATTTTTTAATTGTTAAGTGTGTAAAACATAATTAAAGTGAGATTTGAGCTGAATCTGTAAAAAGATTTGGACTTTTAATGAAAGTAATTGGTATCGAGACGTTACGAATCATTGTATGTTAAGTCTATTTTTATTTATAGTTAAACATGAAGTGTTCACCTTTGATTCTCTAGCTACGTGTGTAGATCGTACTGAGATTAACATGTGTAGTAGAAAATGTTCCTCTTCCTCTCTATATTGTTAAATCTCAGTAGACTTGAAGGAAGGACTTTCTTCTACACATGGGCTGAATGTTTATACCATAAATGTCCACTACAGGTCTGAACCCCATCTCCTACCCATGTCCTATCTGTGAACCCTTGTCCTGTTTATCGTCTCCTATCTTCTTTCACACTGAAGTTGTTCTTTCCTCCTACACCTGGTGCACTGCTTACCCAGAGACATGAAGGTAAAATGCTGTGACTAAGTCTGACTTAATATTTGGGAAAATCTTGCCTCCTTTGAAAATATCATGTCATCATATGTATCACTGTGCTGTTCAAGTATGAATGACCCTGTGGGGGGGGGTGATATTAAAGGTCCTTCTGTCCTAATAGATTTACTCTGATTTTGATTTTTCTAGCCATTCATCTTCTACCTGTTTCTCTTTCGCTGATTCATCTGTAGTTACTTACTGAACTGAGTAGTGAGGGCAACAGGTGGTAACTTTGACAAACAGAGACACGGCGGCCATCATGGAAAAAGAGATTTACAGATCCCCCCACACACACAGACCAGTACCTTTAGTTTGACTCCCATCCCCCTTTACAACACAAACAAGGGGTCATCAGGACTTTGAACCAAAAGAAGGAAGACAGACATATGAAGACACCTCTCAGGACATGTGGACACCCCAAGTGGGTCTTCAACAATGCAGGATCCTGTTCCTTGAAAAAGAACAAAGGAACAGTCGGAGTCCCAGGTCCAACACAAAAACCTGGTCATAGCTTACATGGCTGGGGTTTCAGAGAAGCTGAAGAGGATTTTCAGAAAACACAACATACCTGTCTACTTCAAACCCACTAACAGACAGAGACTCGTCCATCCCAAAGACCGGACTCCAAAACACAAGATGAGCAATATAGTGTCTGTGGTCCAGTGGAGCGAAGAACGCTCTGAACTGTACACTGGAGAAACCAAACAGCCGCTACACAGGAGGAGTAACACCTCAGGACCTGGATCAGCTGTGTACCTTCATCTTAAGGACAAAGGACACTCATTAAAGGACTGTGACGTTAAAATATTGGACAAAGAGGACAAGTGGTTTGACAGAGGGCTGAGGGAAGCCTTGCATGTGCAAATCAACACCCCCCTCTGTATATTTCCTTTTTAAATTTGAACCATGATTCTGTTTCATGTCCATAAAAAGTGTCCAACCACATATTTTCCTCTGGTGTCAGGACTGCTTCGCTAACGGCACGTTGAGCAGTGTCTGGTACTCACCCCACCACAGCGTTTGGAGATCAGAGTCAATTTTCAGTCATCAGACCACAGAATCTCTGTTCTTGTGCTCTATAAATCTTTTAAATACCGTTCGACAAATTACACATAGGCTGTGGTTTCCAACTAAGCATGCTACCATGAACAGTTAGCAGCAGTTCACAAAAACTCCCGACCACCACCAAACCTCAACCACCACACGCCAACAAACTTAAACGACAATACACATTTTCAACATTCACAACTAAAAATTAGCATCATCTCTCTTTGCGGACACAAAATGGGATCATATTCTATCCAGTTCTACAGAAGTCATGTAAATGACCATATCCTCTGAATTCAGTATGTAGTAATCTCCTCATTAACTAAGAGTGGACACTAAATCCTAAAGTAATCGTGCAGTACAGAAAATCTTTACGTTTTTCAGTATTTAAATTGAAATTGATAATTCTACTATATGTTTATTATTGAGGTCACAGTGGGTGATGGAGAGCTTCAATTTAAGAGTTGTTCTGAAACATAAGAAGCATGTTTTAATATATTGTACTCGGGTTACACACAGATCTATGAGCCTATTAACAATTTCAAAACTGACAGAGCTGCTGTATTGAATTCATTTTAAATAATCTAGTACATTTAGAACAATTTCATTTGTTAAACAATAAAACACATTGAACATGTTTTAAAGTTAAAACTAAACAAATGTGAACACATGAACAGAAAAAACGTGTCTGGATGAAAAGTCTTATTGAATGATCTGCAGTATTTGTCAAATCCCAACGTTTCACCATCCGAAATATGTGTGGTTCAAAAGTTAATTAGCCAACAAGTCCTCCACCTTTAAGGTTGTTTGTCCCAACCCCCTCAAAGGTCTCTAAACAGACACAAACAAACACAGCAGTTTGGTCGTAGTTAAATCTTCTCTAAACAGGTCTTAAAGATGCTGAATGTCTGTGACAGTTTTATTTGTTAGTGTTCAGTGAACACATCATTTAAAAGTGGGGCTGGATGTAGAATTTGCAACTAAGAACAAAACACATTTACATCAAAAACTGTTTATATAGTGTAGGATGTTACCAGCAGGGGTTGAGGGACTTTCCCAGTCCAAACGTTTGCATCCCGTTACTTCAACATGTTAACCTCTTAGGACCTGGCGTACACATGCGTGTACATCACATTTTGGGATCTTGCGCGTGCAAACTGATCGCAACTGTTACACAGCCTTTCACAAATAGGTGTGTAAAGAAAAGGGCATTGCTAGTTTTTTATGCTAAATGTTCTGAATGTGTTATAATTTGTTGTTGTAGGCATATGATGTCTTACTGAGACTGTTTGTGGAAAGATGATGCTTAGTTTTTATACTTATCAGGTTTCCAATAAGCCCAAATAGCAAAGAGAAATAAAAAATGCACATCAAATTAGAGCTTGGGTCTTAAGAGGCTAAAGTAAAAATTGTTTTTTTTCCAATCAAAGTTATATTTTTAATGCACAACTAGTACAAATATTCTGGTTCTGTCAATACCTAGATTTATTAAAGGGAATTAAAGCATTTAGACATATGTAACCTGTTTAACTCTTTTCTTTTTAACATGTCAGAGTAAGGGAACGCTAACTTTTAGACTGAACTGTCTTTCTGTTCTGGTAACGAACACACAAATTCTTTTTAAAATCAGAGCCAAATGTGATCATGTCTGAGATGACACTGCTCTGACGCCGCTGGTGCCGTTTTTTTTAAAGCATTCCTTCATTTGCCTTCAAAGTGTGTGTGGCAGACACTGCAGATGTTTGGGTCAGACGGGTTTAAGCATGTAAAAAAAAGGTTAGTGGAAACTATCACGCAAAAGACCCTCTGCCACACTACTGGACATTTCACCAGGCTCCTCAGTACACTGGCAACCCAATCTGACAAGTAGCTGTGGATTATCACAGCAATAGAGGAACACGGACTCTGGAAGGCAAGGGATGGATCCTCCAGCAGAAGAGTCATTACTCAGTAATACTGAACAAATTCCATGACAGGATGTCTGGGAGAAGGCCATCTCCTCTTATGACACTGCCATCTGTACTGGAGCACACAAGGGAGAGGTTTCATGAACAATGGCAGGCAAAAACAGGCTGCTCAGTTATTTTGGTCCAATTAACAATTTCCACAGAAATCCAAGGATAAGATCCAGATCCCAGTATTTAACCCTACATCGCCCCTTCTGAAGTAACATAGCAACACATTATTACCTCATTATTAGCAGATTCATCCAAAGCAACAATTTATAACCCACATACAAGAGAAACACCAGCTTAGTAGCAGTATTTGTTAAAGGTTGCTTTTTGTTAGTTCTACAATTGTAGAGACTAAAGAACTAGACTCATGTAATGTTTGGGTACATTGGCAGAATCCTGACTTGATATCATTGTTAATGCTAGATGAGGCAACCCTTAACTCTCAATTATCAATCATCAACCAACAAGCATATCTGAATAATAACAGCTGCCTTAAAAAACTATATATATATATATGTATATATGTGTGTGTATATATATATATTCAATTCAATTCAATTCAATTCAATTCAATTCAATTCAATTCAATTCAATTCAATTTTATTTGTATAGTTCTTTCTACAATTGACATTGTCACAAAGCAGCTTTACACAACCAAAGAACAGTACATGAACAGTGAATGTGTATGAGTCATAATAATGTGATTGTCCCTGATGAGCAAGCCGAGGGCGACAGTGGCAAGAAAAACTCCCTGAGAAGGCAACAGGAAGAAACCTTGAGAGGAACCAGACTCAACAGGGAACCCATCCTCATATGGGTGATTACATGCTGTGTAGGCAGCAGTCCACTATAACAGTTAATGTCTTTAAGTTAATGTGGAGTCCAGTTAGTTATTGCAGGCAGACTAGTTCCATTCCTGGACTATCGAGCGTTGAGTCGAGACCTCCAAGAAACAGCTTCCGACGTCCGCCGAGGCCGGGACCGACATCATAATATATATTTATACATATATTTATATACATATATAAATGGTTTATATATTTTATACACTGAATATTCTTTTACAACCACATTCACACAGAAAGACAACAGCAAAGTCTGAAGACAAGGATTGAAATTTGGCTGTGGCTGGTGAGAGACGAGTTTCTACCTGCAATGCCGATGGAAGTAAAAACACTGAGACACAACGTTTGGCTAGAATGACAAATTACAAAATGTTAAGTAACACCCAAACACAATACGGCTGTTCTAACAGTATTTCCTTTATGTCCTAAACATGTCAAATGTGTTTAAACAACATCCTCTATAAACCATTTTTGGCCATGACTCACGCTTGGATGGTGAAAAAGGTTGTGATTTAATATGAGACAGACATGAACACTGGTCTTAGTGATGTTATCTGTTATGTTATCTGACTTTAATCAACAACTGTCCAGAGAATTAATGTAATGTCAGCTTTTAACATACTGGCACAGAAAATACATATAAATATGAAGTAACAATGAAATAAGACCCTTGATATAATGAACCTTAATATTTACTGTATAGACATACTACATATGTTCTGCAGTAGAACATTCATTATGACAGTTCTCTTACCTTTGTTTTGCAGAAGGTCTCTGAAACAAAGATTGTACAGTGACAGGTTCTATGTAAACTGTTTGCACTTTATCCTTTTAGAGTCACAGAAGAACTGGGGTTGGTAGACATGCAGTAAACTGGATACTGTGTAAATCTGTATATTGACCATAGTGTTCAGACGTTTGTCCCTTTTCAGGTATGCGTACAGTTCAGATTTAACTTTATGACATAAATAAAACAGTCTATTATCCATAACATACTGTATTTGTTGTCACACGTGTACATGAGCAATTATCTTTGCTTAAGGTCACTTAAGGTCGTACTCCAAGACCTTCTTCAAGGTTCCAGGTCTGCAAAATGTATCTCACCTCTATGATAACAGGTGGACCCAACACCTCTCTTTCAATCTTGGCACTGCTGTTTTCTCTCTCTGTGGATCAATGATCAAGACAAAGCAAATCAGCAATGAAACACAAAATGTGGACAGAAATAAAAAAGAAAAGGTTTCACACATGTCTGAAACTACAGGGACTCTTACCTCTTTTCTTTTTTTTTTATTTTGCAGAACATATTATTTGATAGTTGCTGAATCACTCGTGGATGAATTGGAAAACTATAGATATCATTTGCAGCTTTTAACAACAAAGCATTTTCAATTTGTTGCTGATTTTTCACACCCATGATTGGCGCCTCACGCTTCTTCTCCACAGCAACAGCAACTTTCAACGCAGAAGACCGACCTCTGACATGTTCAGGACCAATCCAGCCCTGATGAGGACACACACACATCTCTCTCCGCTCACAAGCATCATTTATGTGGCAACAGCACCAAAGATGTTTGTGTTGTCTCTCATCCTGGATACAGAACTGCTTCCCTTTTACCACCTCAGACCAACTCCACTCGCCGAGGCACCGACTTCTTACAGTTATTGAAATGAGGCCACACAGTTCGCAGCACATTACCTTCTTTTTCTCATGACATCAGAGCTCTTTGGTCACCGTTTGTCCCGTCACTGCAGTAGCAACTAGGCGGCACTGAGTAAGACTATTGTTAACATATCAGTAACTGACAGATCAGACACAGATTTCTGAGAAAAGGGACTGAAGTGGAATAGTTTTACCATCAGTTCTGATTCAGTGTTTTGTGTTTCAGCTTCCTCTTTTTCTCCTTTTCTTCTTCTTACATATTTAGTCTCCTAATGCACCAGTATGAGAAACATGAGGGTTTTATGTAGAAAGAAACGAAATGATCTCTTTTAGTTGTATGTATTGTCGTAACTTGGAAATGCTGCACGGCACCCAGCCTCACTGAATTAATACCCTTCTCATCCTCATATATCTTGTCCAGTAATGTGATTCTCTCTGAATTATATTAATTACAACTCGTTGTTTCATGTTCAACGTGCACATTACAAACATCACATTTATCTGATGCACATTTTGCACAAAAGATTCATTTTAATCTGGCATCTCGAAGTCTAAGCCTAGAAAGAAAACGACTTGGCAGTGACCAGGTCGGCTGGGATGTACCACATGAACGACAAACTGATAAATACACACACAGGAAACAGAGGGTTAGTTCTGCGGGTTGGGTTATTAATAGGCTTTGACTCAACAATCGTCTCTTCTTGAACTAAACGTCCAAAACACAACTTCTCTGAAAGGGAACTGAAATTTGTCTTAAAGGAACTCAAAATGTCTGAAACAGTCATCAAACAGATCCACAATCCAGATCAGACTCACCATCAGAAGGCACAGAGAGGAACAATGCCAAGGGACTGACAGAGCTGAGGGATGAGGAAGCTCTGTGGTCATTATGAGTCAAAGGTCAGATCCAGGCAGACAATCAGAATCACAGGTAGATGAAGCAGCTTGATCAGGGTCGATCCAGGAAACTGTTGGTAAGATTCTGGTAAAGTGACTGAAAGTCTCTTAAATATTCACTTCACATGTGCATTCACTTATCTAATTACCTGCAGACGCAGAGACAGGAAATATTGAAACCAGACAACATTACAGTACAAAACTAACAACAAACACATTTCAGGGCTGAACTGAGACTTTGTGGTATTTTAAAGTCATCGCTCCACTTTGGAACTGTTTGCTTTTACCCATCGTCTGTGCTCTTAGATACGCACCACCCACAATCATTGCTGTCACTATCTGTCTGTCTGTCTGTCCACTGCATATTAACCTCTACTGAAACTCAATGCTCCACTCTCAGATGTTGTTTTACAGTCAGTTTTACCAAACTTTAGATTTTTTAACATGGGTGAAGGGCTGCATGCTGGTGAAGTGGTTCACACTGTCACCTCACAGTGTAAAGACGTGGATGTTAGGGGTAGGGGTTAATTAGTCGCTCTAAATTTCCCACAGGCCTCTAGGTGGTTTGTCAGCCCGGTCTGTGCAGGCCTGCATGTTGCTCAATGACAGCTGGGATAGACTCCAGCACTCCAGTGACTCTTAACAGCACAAGTGGATGGACTGGAGGGTTGACAGCGCTGATGATTTGGGGCTTGACTCCAGACAAAGCTCTCTTTCAGTGAACTGAGGCGTCTGAGCAGTGACGTGACTGATTTACCACCAAGTCATCAAAGTACAGTGGGAATAAAAGACGTTCCTCCCTTAAGGGCAAAGTGGAGATCTGGGACTGACTCAGAGTACGGAGGCTGTGATCAAACAGCAAATTATCGCTATCATTTTAGTCTTTGTTATTTCTGGCTGACAGCTAACACTTTCCGGGAATTATGGGAGTTTCTGACTTTTATTTATTTACAATATTTTGGTGAGAGACGTGGAACATGATGGAGAGAGAGAGAGAGAGAGACAGAGAGAGAGAGAGAGACAGAGAGAGAGAGAGAGAGAGAGAGAGAGAGAGAGAGAGAGAGAGAGAGAGATGAGAACAGCAGGTATCAACACCTAGGGAAGAACTGTGAGACCTAAAGACCGGCACTGTCTCTAAGCAGAGAAGAGACCTTCATGTCTTGGTCAGCAGGTTCGTGAGAGCTGATGTCATTTCCTAAGTCAGGGGCAGCACGAGTCTCCATCCAGTTCAAATGTTCAACGGATTTAAAATAAGGAAACACGTTGCTTTAGTCAGGTTTATTTGAACTTTGTTTTACAGGTTTATAACAAACATTTGAAGACAAATCAAAAACAGACAGATTCTGATTTAACACACAGAGAAGAACAAGCAGGTTTCATCACCTCATTAAAGACTAATGAACGTCTGATGATCATCAACAGCTGCTGTTTATCACAGTGAGCAGTTAATGGGTTAGAAGAAGCTTTAGTTTAATGCTGGTCTCATAGAGCAGAACATAACAAAGAACAGCTTTAAGAGATCAGAGACGTTTCACACCTGCTGCTGAACGACTGTTTTATCAGGAGGATGGTTTGTAACGTTGTGAAATGTACATTTCCTGAAGGTCCAAAAAGCAAAACTAATAACAAGAAGCACGATAACAAGCATGAGAGACACCAGCAGTCCAAGATGTACTCCTCCAACCTCGTCTCCAGTACTTCCAGCTGTATCACCTGTAGATGAGAGTCAGCAGTGAGTAAGCAGGTGTCAGGTAGGTGATGAGTGAAGAACACAACAGAATCAATTTCCTCTTCAAACTCCTGTCAGACATTATCTACTGCACTTTGATCCCATCACTCATACCAGCTGTTTTCTACAAAGTCTCATCAACACCAACATCTGATCTGTGATGTTTCACTGTCACATCAACAACCAGGAAGCAGCTTCAACTCTGATCCACACACACA
This sequence comes from Anabas testudineus, assembly GCF_900324465.2. Classification (NCBI taxonomy): domain Eukaryota; kingdom Metazoa; phylum Chordata; class Actinopteri; order Anabantiformes; family Anabantidae; genus Anabas; species Anabas testudineus. Next base: position 1,537,929 of record NC_046627.1, on the reverse strand, counting down.
TACACACACACACACACACACACACACACACACACACACACACACTAACTCACCTGGTTCAACAACTGTCAGGTTGGTGGTGTTGATGAGCTGAGGTGGACCTGTATACCCAACACGAGACTCATATGTTCCAGTATCATTGATGTTGACGTTCTTCAGAATCACTGATGCGTTTCCGTTCTTCATCTTTGGATCTTTCAGCTCCACTCGACCACGATAAGATTGATGACACTCGGCAATAATCAATTCCCCTTTTCTCCAAACAAAGATCTCTGTTTTAATGTGTTTGTTGTCTTTGTTCAGGTCCGGTCTGCTCCACTCGATCAGTGTGATATCATCAGCTGTGGTACTCCAACACCGAAGAGTCACATTTTCTCCAGTTTTCATTCTGATCCACAGTGGTTCTGAACAAAATCCTAAAATCCAGATCGAAACAGAAGTTAAATATCAGTAAAACAGAACGTGCATTAGTCCAGTTTGGTTGAAATGGCGAAACATACATGTTATATTGAGAGGAAGTGGTGATCGTACTGGATGAAGTGTGAACAATATGATCACAGAACGAGAACAGAAAAATAACAACATCAGTTTGTTTCAGTCATTAAGAGGATTGTTGTCTGATGTAAACATGAGATTCAAATGTTTGTGGAACCTCTGTGGTTAAGGAAAAGCAGAGACTAGGTCAGATTCACAGCAACAGTGTTTTCTCAGTGTCAGACCATCCATCTGGGACCAACAGCATCATGTTCACAGAGAACTCACAACATGAAGCAGGTCGCTAACTTACTCAGACAACGAGCAACAACAAGTAGCAACAACAAGCATCCTCGTGTGAGAGAGACGCAGAGACGTCGATGAATGAAGACGTGACTGAACTTAATGCAACATGAGACTGAACTGTGGGTACGTCCACCTGTAATGTTTAAACCTCAGCAGTAAAAGAACCAGTAGAAACAGAACGATTTCCAAATCCTGAAGTGAGGCTGACGCCTGGAAATAATTTAGCTGCTCTTCTGAAAATGTGACTCACATGTTTCTGCTGAGTTAAACTAAACTGTGCACAAGCTCAGTAAACGTCATGTTCAAAGTATCTGGACACTTTATGAGAGTAAAAACTTAGAAGAGTAAGTTGGACATGCAGTGATGAACATATACAGTGAGGGAAAAAATTATTTGAACCCCAGCTGATTTTGTAAGTTTGCCCACTAACAAAGAAATGATCAGGCTATAATTTCAATGGTAGGTGTATTTGAACAGTGAGACACAACAATGACAAAAAAAATCCAGAAAAATGCGTTTCAAAAAGAGTTATAAATTAATTTGCATTTCCACGAAGGAAATAAGTATTTGATCCCTTCGAAAAACGTGCTTTAGTACTTGGTGGCAAAACCTTTGTTGGCAATCACAGAGGTCAGCCGTTTCTTGTAGTTGGCCACAAGGTTTGCACACATCTCAGGGGGGATTTTGGCCCACTCCTCTTTGCAGATCCTCTCCAATGTTTGGCAACTCGAACCTTCAGCTCCCTCCACAGATTTTCTATGGGATTAAGGTCTGGAGACTGACTAGGCCACTCCATGACCTTAATATGCTTCTTCTTGAGCCAGTGATTTGTTGCCTTAGCCGTGTGTTTTGGATCATTGTCATGCTGGAGTACCCAACCACGACCCTTTTCAATGCCCTGACTGAGGGAAGGAGGTTCTCACCCAACATTTGACGGTACATGGCCCCATCCATCCTCCCTTTGATGCAGTGCAATTGTCCTGTCCCCTTGGCAGAAAAACACCCCCAAAGCATAATGTTTCCACCTCCATATTTGACAGTGGGGATGGTGTTTTTGGAGTCATAGGCAGCCTTCCTCCTCCTCCAAACACAGCGAGTTGAGTTGATGCCAAAGAGCTCGATTTTGGTCTCATCTGACCACAACACTTTCACCCAGTCTTCCTCTGAATCAGTCAGATGTTCAGTGGCAAACTTCAAACGGGCCTGTAGATGGGCTTTCTTGAGCAGGGGGACCGGCGTAGTGTGTTACCAACTGTTTTTTTGGTGACTATGGTCCCAGCTGCCTTGAGATCATTGACAAGTTCCTCCCGAGTGGTTCTTGGCTGATTCCTCACCGTTCTCATTATCATTGAAACTCCACGAGGTGAGATCTTGCATGGAGCTCCAGACCAAGGGAGATTGGCAGTTAATTTATGTTTCTTCCATTTGCGAATAATTGCACCAACTGTTGTCACCTTCTCACCTGTCGGATTTAAAATAACCACAACACTTTTCATACGCTGAGAGACAAAGACAATAAAGCACAACAAGGACACTGCTCGGCCTTTTTACTTGCAAGGGGAGCCGGCCAGAGATCTTAGCATCATAAATGCTTCACCCAGGAATTTCTACCTCCGACTCCGTCCGTCTCCCCTTTGTACAAGCTTTTTATTAAAGATGAGACACACCCTGAAGTTACAGATGTGGGTGTATGGTGTGGTTAAATGGTGATCATATTACAAGAAAAAGAACCCCATAGAAAGATAACACACTTGTAAGAAAAACAACTCCATACAAGGATAAAACACTGCTTATAGGAGTATAGCAACAAGAACTCTTCAACTTCAAGGCCGCTGACCTTTCCTGACCTTTCCTGTTTCCCGTCTGTGTGCAAAGTGCAGCTTCAGCACAGTACAACATGCTCTTGTTGCTTACAGGATTAAATATCAGACACACATGTATCCTTCATAATGACAATAAGTAAAAAACAAGAAATTATCCTTATGAGTGAAGTAACATTGTAATAAGAAAATTATAAATCAGTGAGTAAATCATTTTTACTCTAACATTTCCCCCTGTTTGTCATTATAAGGATTCACTATGAAGCATCAACAATACATCACTTAGTCTCCTATTTTCAATGCATGCATCATTACATAGCATCCTCATACTGATCAAGCTAGTGAGTATCCATGTCCTGATCTTGAGACAGTTCTTGGTTCTGTTGGAGTACAGTGGGATCAGAAGCCTGTAATAACATGTAGTTAATCACAGTAGTCTGTAACATCTTCCGTACCATGGCTCGAAGGCATGGAACTACACATGACATTAATATGAAAAATGTTACAATGAACACAATCAGTGGTGTTAATAACTTTAAGAGCAAATGCCACCAAGGTCCCGACATGAGCCCTTCCAACCAGTCCTGGGCAGGATCGGGATGCCGGTCACTTGACATGGCTTTTTGCAAGTTCTTCATTACCTGTAGGGCTGCAGAGACATTAGTATTTACTTCATCTGGGATGTATGTGCAGCATGTGGTGCCAATTTTCACACATACTCCACCTTCATTTGCTGTTAACAGGTCTAAAACCATTCTGTTTTGCAGAACCATGGTTCGAGTAGCATCAATTTCTCTGTTTTGACCTTCTTCTATTTTGATGGTAGCGTTTACCCAGGTTTGGAAACGGTAATCAACAGTTTCTAATCTTAGTATGGTCTTTCTTATTCCCAAATGAGGGAGCAGGCTAAAACCTATTTTAGATGCAGTGCTCCAATATTTGAATTCTGCTGGGACATCTGAGCCCCATTTGTCATCATGTGGTTTAAAAGTAGGGTAAACCACACCAGTGTTACGTCTACGTCTAGTCGGTTCAGGCCTAATTGGTTCCACAATAAAAGTATGATCGGACACTTTCACAGGAGTACAACATCCAGACCATGTGTGGGGTAACGTAACATATGCTCTGGTACCACAAAGCCACCAACCTCCCTCTACCATAGCAGTGGGTTTGAGTATTTTGTCACGCGGTTGAGGCATTTTGAAAGTCACACAGCATAGGGAGTCTGAAAGCCGTCCAACTCTAGTAGTGTGTTCTGTATGTCGGCGTTCCATACAATATGGGAACCCATGCCCATCAACCAGGCAAGCGGGCAAAGCACCATTCGGAATTGTCACTCTCTGGAGAATGGGCTTCCCGCGAACAGTGAGGTTGAGACTTACAAGCGGCACATCAGAGCAGGATGTATTCTTATGTTCTGTAACATTGAAGAGAAGTGGTTTGATCCACATTTTTTGAAACACTGCAGCAGACTTTGGTTCTATGTGCCACATCTTTGGATCTTGGTCCTTAACAGACATCAGGAAAAAACAATAACCCCTATGGAAGTCCATGGGGGTTGCATAAAGGGTTAGGTGAGAGGAGGAATGTGGTATATGTGAACATACATAACAGTTAGACTTGTTATAAGAGTTGGCTAAAACTTTGGCATAACGATACCACATATTGGTCTCAAATGGGTGTGCATGCTCAGTGTCCAGGTTTTTCCAGGCCCAGTCCTCAATCGGCGTAGTTGTCCATCGCTTAGTTAGGTTGTGGTGGATTGGTCCATTGTCTGGCTGCTTCCCAGTAAGGAGTCCTGTCTCATACAGAAAAAAGAGAACAGCTACCACGACAGTGCATATTGCTGCTATGAGTTTTACCCCTGGTGCCATGGCTGGGACGCGGGGATCAGTTGGTTTCTTCAGCGACCAAAGGTTTTGGTACCGGTCGACCTCCACCCCTACGCAGTGCCAACCAGGGGAATTACTCTTTTGCAGTGGCTTTGATGAATCCACGTGGCGCGTTCTGCTATCTTCACTGCAGTGGGTGTGGTGAGCAGGACAGTGTAGGGACCTTCCCACCTTGGATAGGACCAGTTTTTTCTTTTGATGACCTTTATCAGGATCTGGTCACCTGGCTTAATGAGTGAGTCCTGTGAAGACAAATCACCATCTGGCAGATTATTTGCATTTACAACTTCTTTCTCTTTCAACATTCTACACATCCAATCTGCTAAGGTGTAAGTATCTTCTGGCTTTTCTATCACATCTGTGAAGATGGGGAGTACAAAGGGTCTCCCATGGATGATCTCAAACGGGGTTAACCCGTCTCCAGTAGGAGTTATTCTCATATGTCTTTACTAAGTCTAAACATTCAGGCCATGGTCTTCCTGTTTGTTCCATAGTCTTTTTCAATCTTAGCTTGATTGTGCCATTTGTCCGTTCCACTAACCCAGCATTCTGGGGGTGATATGAACAATGGTTCTTTAAAGTGATTCCCAAATGTATAGCCATCTGTTTTATGATGTCATTCACAAAGTGTGCTCCATTATCACTATAGATGACCTCTGGAATCCCGTGCTCTGGTAGAATGTATTTACATATAGCTTTAGCTACAGTTAATGCATCAGCATGTTTGCTTGGTACGATCTCTACCCACTTAGAAAAGGGGCAGATCAGTACAAGGCAATATTTATAGTTATTGCATTTGTTTAGTTCTATAAAGTCCATGTGTAAGAACTGGAATGGATGCTTTGCCTGTGGGAAATGCCCTCTTTTAGGTCGCACATTCCCCTGTACATTATGTTTGCAACATATCAAACAAGCTCTACAAAAATTTTTTGAATAAGTATTAAAACCATGAGCATAGAAATGTTGTTCCACCACCTTCACCATCCCTCCTGTTGAGACATGGCAGGGCCCATGGCTCAAAACTGCAGCAGTGTGGAACAAGCCTTTTGGAAGACATGGTTTATTTTGTATTCTGTAGATGCCATCTACTTTAACTGCTCCGTGTTTTACCCATAAAGTTTGCTCTGGTGTGGGTGCATTCTGCTGCATGTCTGTAAGAACTTGTAAATCAAATGGTGTCGCTGTTTGTGTGTCCTGCACTGTGAGCACTAAAATCCCATGCTTTCCTTCAGCTGCCTCTTTAGCAATTTTGTCAGCGAAAGCATTTCCTCTAGAAATTGGGTCTTTACCCTTTGTATGTGCTTCACATTTACAAACTGCTAAAGTCTTTGGTAGCAGTACAGCTTCTAAAAGTGCTGTTAAAAATGTTGCATGTTCTACTGATTTCCCTGTAGAGGTGGTCATACCTCTCCTTGCCCACTGGGCAGCAAAGAAATGAAGTGTTGAAAAAGCATATTGGCTATCTGTGTAAACTGTTAAGTCTTTATGTTGGCCTTCTTTACAGGCCTGGGTGAGGGCAACTATCTCAGCTGCCTGGGCTGAGAAGTGTGACGGTAGTTTGCCTGCTTTCACTATGGTGTCTTGTGTCACTATTGCAAATCCTGTCTGTGTTTGTCCAGTAGGGGTCTTAGAGCATGACCCATCTACAAACCAAACCTCTCCCTTATCAAGAGCTACATCAGTTAAGTCTGGTCTTGGTTTACACTGCTTTTCAGTGTTTTCAGCACAACTGTGCTGTTCTCCATCCTCAGGAGATGGAATGAGTGTGGAGGGGTTAAGTGTTGTGCATCTCTGAACAGTGATGTGTGGTTGAGACATAAGTGTAGATATTACAGATAGGTGTCGTGCAGGTGACAAAAATGTCATTTTGTTCTGAGTCAATAACATGTCCACTGCATGAGGGACCAACAACCGTAATGGATGAAATAAGACAACTTCTGCTGAGGCCTGCACCGCTAAGGCTGCAGCACACACAGCTCTGACGCATGTAGGTATTGCACATGCCACAGGGTCAAGTCTCTTTGAGTGGTATGCTACTGGTTTAAATCTGCCTCCCACCTTCTGTGCTAACATAGAAGTCATAAATGATCCTTTACAATCTACTGTCTGCACAAACTCTTTCTTATAGTCTGGTAAGCTTAAAACTGTTGTCCCTACGAGGGCCTGTTTTAGTGAGGTAAAGGTTTCCTCTCCCTCTGGGGTCCACCTGATTTCCTGTTTCATTGTCATTGGTGTCTGATAAATGAGATCTAACAATGGCTGTGTGATTTGAGCATAATTCGGAATCCACAACCTGCAATAATTACATAATCCTAAAAATTGCATCATCTGTTGTTTTGTCTGTGGTTTTGGAGCATCTAGGATGGATTTCTTCCTGTCTGCTGTTAGTAGCCTTCCTTCAGGTACTAAGTCATGTCCTAAAAACGTAACTCGTTGTTTTGCCCATTGCAACTTTGACAATGAGGCCTTGTTTCCTGTTCTTTGAAGGTGTTTAAATAGAGCTACTGCAGTTTGCTTGTTGTTTTGTTCTGTGTCTGATGCTATAAGAATGTCATCTACATACACCAAAACCTGACTGTGTTCTGGTATGTCAAAGTCTGCTAAACAGTTATTTATTTCTTGTGAAAAGATTGTGGGGCTATCACAAAATCCTTGTGGTAGCCTGGTATAAGTGTATTTTTTCATCTGATAGGTAAAACCAAACCATCCCTGTGATTCTTTGGCTATTGGGATGGAGAAGAATGCATTACTAAGATCAACTACTGTAAACCATTGTTTATCTGGTTTTAACTGGTTCAATAGTGTGTGTGGATCAGGAACACAGGGTGCTCGGCTGTCAACAGCCTGATTTACTGCTCTCAGGTCCTGCACCATTCTCCACGTTCCTAATTCAGCTTTTTTCACTGGAAAGATGGGGGTGTTGCATTGACAATCTGGTGCTTCAACAATGATGCCTGCTCTTATCATATCACTGATTACAGGTTTTATACCTTCTTCAGCATCTGGTTTTAATGGGTATTGTCTTATTCTGGGCCTATGGCCTGTTTTAGGTTTAATGACTACAGGTTTAGCAGTGGTCATTAGGCCTACATCTGTTTTACCTTTGGACCAGAAGGAGGTTGGCACCTCAGCTAATTCTTCTGGTATCTCTGTCAGCAGGGTTTGTCATTCAGTGTCATCATCTGGCTCTCCCTGCTGTGAGTACCACGTGCTAGCCTGTTTTGCATCTTCAAGGTGTACTCGGGGAGTGGTATTAACCACCCACCCTAGGGTTTTCCGGTATATTGACTTTGTCTCTTTGTCCATTGACCACCCATCAGGCAATTGTTGCCATGCTGTAATTTCTACGGCTCTCTTTACAAATTGTCCAACGTCTTTCCAATCAGCTTTCTCAGGTTTCATCAGTGACATGTGTGGTACAGAGCCCCAAACTGCAAACTGTTTATATGCCTGAGGAGTCAATCTAGCTGAACACCCAGCAAATCCCTGCCTGTCCGTGTACAGGTGACTGAGGGTCACCTTTTGAGGTCCCAGTTTGTTGATTCTTTTATCATATTCTACATCTGATCCTGGTGTCTTCTTGTATCTGAGTGTTACATGGTACTGGTCTGAATCTAATGTATCGGCTCGGACGGAGGATTCTAAATCCTCCATAGCCATGGATAACAGGTGTTTTCCTGTTTCAGCCGGGTCTGGATTGGGCAAATCTAGACTCCAGTAGTAAAACACTTCTAGCCCTTCTGCTACAAAAGTATCCTCTACACTCTGAATGCTCATAGCCACCATACCTCTGGAGGTTGGTACTATGGAAATCTTTAATTTAGTCATCAAATCTCGCCCTAGAAGATTCACAGGACACTCGGGACATAGCACAATTTGAGCACTCTCCTGTTTTCCTGTATTTAAGTCTTTGACAGTTAATGGTTTGGAGAAGTAACTGACACTAAGCTGACCATTAGCTGAGCGCACCATTATTTTGTCTTTAGACGATCCCACTCCAGGTATTCTATCTCGCAGCACGGTCCGGTCGGCTCCTGAGTCACACAGGAACTGTACCTTAGTTCCCTGCACCCAGAGCTCTCTCAGCGGGACCTGAGCTGCGTGCTGTAAACTGAGATGTGTCTCAATTGGGATCGTTAGATCTAACAGTTCAAGGGCATCATGGTCAACTTCATCTCCATCACCGTCATCTGAGTTCTCTGTGTCTTCTAGAGGGCCTAGTCAATATGAGGAGGGGTTGTCTGTGGGGGGGCTGTCATACTCTCTAAGTCGTCTGACCCTAGGTCTCTCAGGGCAATTTCTTGCAATGTGACCTGACTTGTCACAGTTAAAGCATCGATCATGCCCTGGGTGTTGCCAGGGTCTGTCTGGGAACCGCCCCCTTGACCTACCCCTAAATCCTCCTCTACCCCGACCCCTCCCATATGGGGTCCCCTGGAAGAAGACTTGTGTATCATCTCCCTCATCTATCCCAAATAACCCAAAGGAGGCTGCTGTGGCTGTTTGTTTCTTTTTCTTTTTAATGACTTCCTGTGCATGATGGGCATAGTTCATAGTTTGTTGAACACCCTCAGTACGATGGTTCACATTATGTTTTCTTATGAAGTCTGACAACTGAGGCAAGAAACCAGCCATCAGAGCCTGCTTCAGCTGTTGTTGATAGGGAGAATCTCGAGCCTGATCTTCTTGCAGCCCACTGTGATCTTTAAATGTGTCCTCTAATCTAGCTCTGAACTCAAACACGTCCTCATTATCTTTCTGTCTACATTGTGAAATCTTCACATAATCAGGTGTTCTCTTCCATGTCTCTTTCACTGCATTGATCACCAACTGCAATTGTGCTTGCAGAGCTTGATCCCCTGAAGACAATATCTGTCCCTGACCGTTTCTTCCTGTATAACCTGCTCTTACCCTTCCAAAATTAAATGTGAGAGATTTCTCGAGAGTCTGTTCAATCTCCCATCCATTTAGACTAAAAGAGTCGACTAATTGCTTGTGTCGCTCCACCCATCCCTCTGGGTCTACCTTTGGATCCCCCAGTGTCTTGCAGGCTTCAGTGCAATCTGCATCTGTCCATGGTCTGTAAACTTTCATTGTCCGCCCCTCATTTTGTCCTGGAGCTCCAAAATGTGGATTAGCTACTTCTATCATAGGATAAATCCCATCACCCTCTCCTGGAGTAGGTGAGTCTGATGTTGGACCACAATCTCTGCAGTCATAATTAACATCTTTTATTCCATACTGATCTTTTAATGGTCCTAAATCTGGGTAGCATGTTTTGGCCAATAGGGAGGACGAGGAGGATGCAGCTGCTTGTCTTGTACGAGATGACACGGGGGAGGAAATTGGGGAGGCTTGTCTCTTTTCTTCTTCACGTAACTGTTTTTCTACAGCCTGAAGTAATCTGTGTAGATTTAGAACACGGCTCCGATCTTGTTGTGCTTGTCTCTGCTGCTCATAACTCTGTCTGACTCCTGCATTTGGGCCTACAGTTTCCTCATCAGGTTTCACAAGAACAGCCGCCTGCAGTGCAGCTTCTCCATGCTTCTTCTTTTGTTTTTTCAGAATGTCTCCTTTCCTCCTTTCTGCCTGCTCTCTCCACTTCGTAGCTTCTAATAACTGCAATTGCTTTTTTGGTTTTACTTTATCAGAGGCGCTAGCAACCTCAATTTTTAATTTATTTACCAGATTGTTACAGGATGACTAATTTGACTCAATTTGCCATCAAAGTCATGGTTCTTTTTCCACAACTTCAAATATTGAGTACTGCCAGGAGAGAAGTTTTCCATGAATTTCTCATCGCCTTCCAAGGCAGGTTTACTGTTATTTTTCCCCATTATTAAACTATGGCCTTAATTCACCACACTGTGTACTTCAACAGACCACTGGATTAGTCATCACCGTTAGGTTTCCTCCAGTGCTGCTGCTTCCACATCAATTGGTGACACTCATACTCACAATCACACTCTTTCACAACAACCGGTAATACTTCTGTTACAAATTAATGGCTTTTTAGTCCCACTCGACTAGATAGTGGCTTTTAATCTCCACTAACTCATGAACTTATAGTGGCTTTTAATCTATATGTCCCACTCGACATCCTACGCGTATTAGCCTACTCACTTATTGATGCTGTATTGTCCGTCTCCTGGAACTCGTCATCGACGCCGATGGAGGGGAGGATCAGGACCTATTTCACCGACCCAGCAACGAATTCACGTCCCAGGATTTTCTGACGGACGTCCTAGACAGTCCGGCTGTCGACAGACTTTCGGTGTTCCGTCACCCTCCTCCCACGACGTCGACTGTTGAGATCCGGCTCTCGAAGGACCAAGTTTATGTCGGATTTAAAATAACCACAACACTTTTCATACGCTGAGAGACAAAGACAATAAAGACAATACAGATGTGGGTGTATGGTGTGGTTAAATGGTGATCATATTACAAGAAAAAGAACCCCATAGAAAGATAACACACTTGTAAGAAAAACAACTCCATACAAGGATAAAACACTGCTTATAGGAGTATAGCAACAAGAACTCTTCAACTTCAAGGCCGCTGACCTTTCCTGACCTTTCCTGTTTCCCGTCTGTGTGCAAAGTGCAGCTTCAGCACAGTACAACATGCTCTTGTTGCTTACAGGATTAAACATCAGACACACATGTATCCTTCATAATGACAATAAGTAAAAAACAAGAAATTATCCTTATGAGTGAAGTAACATTGTAATAAGAAAATTATAAATCAGTGAGTAAATCATTTTTACTCTAACATCACCCAGCTGCTTGGCGATGGTCTTGTAGCCCATTCCAGCCTTGTGTAGGTCCACAATCTTGTCCCTGACATCCTTGGAAAGCTCTTTGGTCTTGGCCATGGTGAAGAGTTTGGAATCTGGATTGATTGATTGCTTCTGTGGACAGGTCTCTTTTATACAGTTAATGAGCTGAGAGGGCTGCCAATGTCAGCTCGTTACCTGTATAAGATCCACCTGGGAGCTCGAGATCTTGCTGACGGATAGGGGATCAAATACTTCTTTCCTTCATGGAAATGCAAATTAATTTATAACTCTTTTTGAAACGCATTTTTCTGGATTTTTTTTGTCATTGTTGTGTCTCACTGTTCAAATAAACCTACCATTGAAATTATAGACTGATCATTTCTTTGTTAGTGGGCAAACTTACAAAATCAGCTGGGGTTCAAATATTTTTTTCCCTCACTGTACTTAAAGTAACATACAGTTTCACATGTGCTGAGTGTGAGTGTCTCACCTCCAGATGTCAGGACAAAGATCCATAAACCTGTAAGAACCAGCAAACCGGATTCAGATCTGGATGAATCCATGAGAGCAGAGCTGCACCAGCGGTCAGTGATGAAACGTCCTGATGATTAACTGATCTGTTTGGAAAGACTCTGCACTAAATGTAGAGCAAGGGAAAAAGGAGGAGTGGAGGCGGGCACAGCTTCATAATGACCCATTTGAGTTTCACTTTCTTTTCTTTTTTTTATTTGCTGTGGCTGTTGAAAGAAGAACAGTGTGTGTTGAACCAGCACGTCCCTTCTCAGCCGTCCCAGCTTTTAGAGGCCGACAAACTGATGTTTAGGCTAAAACAGCAGATTTAATCTTAGCGGCTGATTTAGACGTGACTTATCCTACAGGATCAGGGGTTTCCTCTCCAGTCACTGAACTCATTCTGGTAAATCTTTGAACGTGCAGCGCGTGTGTGATGACAGTTGTACGCAGATGAACAAGATAAAAACCAAAAACAATGTAGAAGCCTGTTAATGAAACGCATCCTGTGACGGGATGGGGATTGTGGGGGCAGGTGTGTGGGTGGGGGGGAATATCTGTTGTGCTGAGTCTGCAATGACATAGAACTATTAAAAATATTTACAGTGTGATGTAATTTCATGTGAGTCCTCACAGTATTCCCAAGGCTCAGAACATGGATGGACACATTAGAAGAAGAAAACAGGTGATTGATGAACAGAGAGTTAATCTAAGATGTGATTTTCCAGCTTCTCTTGTTTGGTCAGTCTGTAGAGTTTTATATTAAACTGTTGAAAAAGGACTCAGCTACTTCTCATTTCAGACCGTTTCAGCATTTAACTGTGTTCTAATCAAATATTTTTAGAGTCAGAAATGAAACCCTTCTCATTGGCAGCAACACACTGACTCACCGGACACAAATAGACTTCTAATAAGAGCCGGGAGTTGTTCGACTGCCTGGAAAATCCCATCTGAGCTCAATCTTCAATTTAATAATCAGCTAATGCAGACTCAGCACAACAGATAGACACATGTACCCTTGAAGAAAATGATGATGATGATGATGAAAGCTTGAGAGTTGCAGCTTTGGTTCAAGGGAAACTGACTTTAATCCAGCAAGTTTGAAGATCAGTATATACACTGCCGGTTCCAAATAAAAGTCAAACACTAATACTTTGTTGCCTGTTAGTTTGTGATCAAAGGAAGTTGTAAAAGAGCAGAGATAAATATGGAAGAAGAATAAAGAGGAAAGCAGAGCTGATCCATCACGAGTGAACTGGAACATGTCAGATTAACTGAAGCTGCAGCTGGAGTCAAGATGTATTTTCCTGTGTTCCTACTGTTTTTTATTTAGGAAGTTCAAATGTTCAGTACTTGGTATTGAAGTGTGTTTAGATGGGATTTAAAATGAAGAAACATGTCTTTAAAAGATATAGAACGTCTTTATTCAGGCACATTGTGGCAGCTATTTACAGTTTAAACGTCATCACAGGTTTTTAACGAGATTTAACGAGAGAAGATTAAAAAGTTTCACCTGTGACTCAGTTTAGTTTAATATATTCATCATGTCATTTAGTTCATTCTGTTCTCAGTAGGACAGTTTCATTTATATGGCACATTGCAAACACAGACAACGTTTAGTGCTTCACACAGAAAACAATTAAACCATGAAAAACAAACTTAATAAAACCCTGAAATAAAGTTTAGAAATAGCTTAAAACAGCTGCAGTGGAGTTACAACAGCTTCTAATACCTGAAGTGAGGGTTTCACATGAACACAGTTAAAACTAACTCTTAGTAAAGTGTTGGTATATGTAGTGTTTCTATTGTGAAAAAGGTCACGACCTTTTACCTGATAACACAAATATCTGTGGATCTTAGAGGTTAAGACGTCTGTTAACTTACTGAATAATAAAGTGTTGGATCTGATGTCCAGCACGTTTCCACCTTCACTGTACTGACTCAGTATTTGAACGTTGATCGTCATTGATCGTTGTTGTGATGCGTTCACTGCCTCCAGTGGAGTTTTCTTGTTTGTCTTTTCCTGCTGATGGTTTCACGTCATTCTGCTGATTCAACACTGAACATTAACTTTTCTAAAGTTTCAGTTTTTTGTTTTTTCTTTCAGCAGAGATAGAAGATGTTTTCTCACATCAGCTTATTCAACAGGAGGAACATCAGAGTCTTTCTTCACGTGACATTTACAGAATTACATGAACAACAAGAACCATAGTAAGAACTATCAAGCTGACGACTAGTTCAACGTGTCCTCCATCCTTGTTTCCTCCATCCTTGTTTCCTCCACCCTTGTGTCCTTCTGTGTTTCCTGCAGATGAGAAGCAGCAGTGAGTCAGTAGGTGTCAGGTAGGTGATGAGTGAAGAACACAACAGAATCCATTTCCTCTTCAAACTCCTGTCAGACATTATCTACTGCACTTTGATCCCATCACTCATACCAGCTGTTTTCTACAAAGTCTCATCAACACCAACATCTGATCTGTGATGTTTCACTCTCACATCAACAACCAGGAAGCAGCTTCAACTCTGATCCACACACACACACACACACACACACACACACACACACACACACACACACTAACTCACCTGAGTCTGAAACTGTCAGGTTGATGGTGTTGATGAGTTCAGGTGTTCCTCCATATCCAACACGACACTCATATGTTCCAGTATCATTCATGTTGAAGTTCTTCAGAACCACAGACACGTCTCCGTCCTTCATCTCTGGATCTTTCAGCTCGACTCGACCTCGATAAGATTCAAGCTGGTCGTCCTCAGACGGTCTCTCTTTTCTCCAAACAAAGACGTCTTTTTTCTCCAGGTCCGGTCTCCTCCACTCGATCAGTGTGATATCAGCCCCTCTGGGACTCCGACACTGAAGAGTAACATTTTCTCCAGTTTTCACTTGAATCTCTTGAAAAACAAAATAAAATCCAGATTAAATCACAAAGTAAACATCAGTGAAACAGTTGCTGAGGTCGAATCCAAACATCTCTACAGTCAGAACTTGTAAAAAGTCTGATTCTCATGTTTGAACTCTGAACAAATTTAGAATCTGTAGAAACAGACATGAGAATACTTTTCAGATATTAAACTAATTTTTATTATCATGAGGAACTTATTGTATAGTTTTGATTTTTTTCTTTGATGATGAACAAACTGTGCAGAGCTGAGGTTGAAAAGTCTCGATGAACGATGACTTTGATTCTCCTGATGTCAGGATCCTGTACAAATACACTGTCTCCTAAAATAATGTTGGTTTACAGATAAACTGGAACACAGACTGTAAAGAACATGATCATATTTATTAAATTAACATTAGAACTATATGTTGATATGTTACTTAAACAGTGGTAAATTCATTCTAATTAATCCAGTCATGTTGTTTCCTACAGTCTGTGTTTGGAGAAGTTTATTTAATTATATATTTTATCATTATCTGATAGTTAATTAATGTCTAATCAGCATTTTACTGTTAATATTTTAGATTTACAGTTTTGTTGATGACTCCAAGTAACTGATCAGTTTTATTCAGGATTTATTACATGAATATTTCCTCAGTTTGTAAAAAATACTGAATGTGCAGTGAAAGTGTCTCAAAGTTTATTCAGTTTAAACCTCAGAGGAGTTCAAATGATTCAAACTGATTCAAACAGCTGCAAAACAGTCTTTAACTTCTTCACTAGTAAAAGTTCTTTCACAGTAATTTTCTCCTTAACAATTATTAAAAATATGATTAATATAATAATAATTATTATGATTATTAATATTATATATAATATATTATTATTAACTATTTCAGCTCTACCTGTTTTTACTGTTGTGTAGTTTAATTTATAAAAGACTTCAGCGTTGATGAGCTCCTCACATTTACTTTACTTCATTTGACAAAGACGTTGCACATTAATAAACATCACTGTGAATGTGATGTTAGATCAAAAGTCACTGTTCAAAAGATGCAGAAGAATAAAATTACAGAGAATTTTAAAAAATTATTCTTAACCTGATGTAAAATATGATTAAACTTATGAAAACTCTACAGGACTAAAGAGCTGAGAATCAGAACCAGGACAGATCAGAGGTTTATCAAGTTTAATAATGTAGTTTCTTCATCTCAATCCTACATTTTCAATCAAATTTCCTCAAAATGCCCAAATCTGAATTTGAGAGCAATTAAAATATAAAAGAGATAAATGTGAAAAACGCAACTCATCTCAGCTGTGAAGGAGTAAAAGTACACACATGTATAAAAATCCAGTACAAAGTACAAAGAACCTACATTTGATCTTAGAATATAAAACCATAACAGAACCTTACCTTTACACGTCAAAACAAAAATCCAGAAACCCGTGAAAACGATCACAAATGAAGTGGATTGTAAAGAAGCCATGAGAGCAGAGCTGCTGCCGAACTGTTCCTGCAGTAATGAAGCAACACTGATCTAACTCTAACTTTTGAAGGGGAGAAAAAGAAGGTGGGGTGGGAATTACCAAGATCAGTTTACATGTGTCATAAGAGCGCACCCCCACCAAGACGGGTTTTGGGGGGGGGGGGGGGGGGGGGGGAGTATTCAAGTTATGGAAATTACCTTTCAATCCGACTGTGGGACATTTGGAGGGCAATATATAAAAAAAATCCTCACACACAGGGATTCACACATAGAAAGTCACGACTTAAACATTAGTTTATTAATTATCAGTGAACATTAACTTAAACATGAGTTTATTTATTATCAGTGAATATTAACTTAAACATTAGTTTATTTATTATCAGTGAACATTAACTTAAACATGAGTTTATTTATTATCAGTGAATATTAACTTAAACATTAGTTTATTTATTATCAGTGAATATTAACTTAAACATTAGTTTATTTATTATCAGTGAACATTAACTTAAACATTAGTTTATTAATTATCAGTGAATATTAACTTAAACATTAGTTTATTTATTATCAGTGAACATTAACTTAAACATTAGTTTATTTATTATCAGTGAACATTAACTTAAACATGAGTTTATTTATTATCAGTGAATATTAACTTAAACATGAGTTGATTTATTATCAGTGAACATTAACTTAAACATTAGTTTATTAATTATCAGTGAATATTAACTTAAACATGAGTTGATTTATTATCAGTTAACATTAACTTAAACATTAGTTTATTAATTATCAGTGAATATTAACTTAAACATGAGTTGATTTATTATCAGTGAATATTAACTTAAACATGAGTTGATTTAATATCAGTGAACATTAACTTAAACATTAGTTTATTTATTATCAGTGAATATTAACTTAAACATGAGTTTATTAATTATCAGTGAATATTAACTTAAACATGAGTTGATTTATTATCAGTGAATATTAACTTAAACATGAGTTGATTTATTATCAGTGAATATTAAGAGTTCACACAAACAGATATGTGGACAAATACCCCAGTTCCATATTTTTCAAGTAAGAAACTGCAGACTTATTAGTCCATGTGACTTTCCACTATATGAATCCAGGTACCAGGGTCCAGAAAGGTTTACACAAACAGGTCGAGACAAACCAGGTGGGATCATTCAAAGAAAAGAAAGAAAAACACAAAACCAAGTCAAAGTTCAACAAGCTGCCTGAAGTGAAGAAATAACAGTGGCCTACATCCAAAGATATTCAAGATGTGAGTGACTCAGAGCAGAGTTAGAGGGACGGACTGAGGGAGACAAGTGGCGACAAATGAAAAAAGGAAAAACACATAATCAGGAGGATGTGGCAGCATCAAGAAGATAAAAAAAAAACAGACTGGCAGCCAGGGGTGGAAACTAGACTCGACTTTGAGTCATCAAAAATCTGTTTCACACAAAATAGTTTGAATTGAAGATTTAATAAATTCAGTAGCTCATATGATCAGTTACAACGATTGAAGAGCAGAGAGGCTGAAGAGTCAACAACATGTGTAGGCTCATCAAGTCCAGGACTGGAAACAGAAACCAAGTGTGAAGACTGAAGGTCTTTACAAGACCACAACAACACAGCAGTTCTAGGTTCTAGGTTCCTGACGACATGTGCTGGAGAACACCACATCTTGTCTGGTCTTGTTCTGCTTTGAAGGCTTTGTTCCAGCTTCCTCCTGAAAGAGCTGACTCACACCTGGAGGCTGTGCCAACAGTTCTTTGCTGGGTCAGAAAACTGTTTCCAAAATAGGAAAAGAATCATCTCCGGCACAAATCTATATCCTGCAGGAGGTCAATTATTGTAGTGGAAACACATGATGTAAAAATCCTCCAGAGGTTCAGCTGCAAACAACCATGACTTCCGTGTTGACTGACTGAACGTTGCATCGTTCTCCACGCTGTGTCAGGACACCTGGAGCAGCAGCAGACCTGGAGCAGCAGCAGACCTGGAGCAGCAGCAGACCTGGAGCAGCAGCAGACCTGGAGCAGCAGCAGACCTGGAGCAGCAGCAGACCTGGAGCAGCAGCAGACCTGGAGCAGCAGCAGACCTGGAGCAGCAGCAGACCTGGAGCAGCAGCAGACCTGGAGCAGCAGCAGACCTGGAGCAGCAGCAGACCTGGAGCAGCAGCAGACCTGGAGCGAAGCAGACCTGGAGCAGGAGCAGACCTGGAGCAGGAGCAGACCTGGAGCGAAGCAGACCTGGAACAGCAGCAGCAGACCTGGAGCAGCAGCAGACCTGGAGCAGCAGCAGACCTGGAGCAGCAGCAGACCTGGAGCAGCAGCAGACCTGGAGCAGCAGCAGACCTGGAGCAGCAGCAGACCTGTGCACGGATGCTCTTCTTGGACTTCAGCTCAGCTTCAATACAATCATTCCTGACATACTTATCAGGAAACTGGACATTCTTCTCTTCCCCCCACTTTCATGTGCCTGGTTCAAAGACTTCCTCACAAACTGGTCCCAGACTGTGAGACTTGGCCCCCACCTGTCCTCCACCCGCACAGTGAGCATTGGCTCCTGACAGGGCTGCATGCTGAGCCCCTTCCTGTACTGTCTCTACACCCATGACTGTAGTCCGTCCCACAACAGAAACCTCATAGTGAAGTTTGCTGATGACACCACAGTGGTCGGACTCATCTCGGGGGGTGATGAAGCATCATACAGAGAGGAGGTCCTGAAGCTGGAAACTTGGTGTTCAGAGAATAACCTAGCCCTGAAAACCAAAGAGGTCATTGTCGACTTCAGGAGGCACAGCCCCTCTCTACATCAGTGTTGAGTGTGTGGAGAGGGTCCATACTTTCCTCATCTCTGATGGCATCTCATGGACAGAGAACTTCACAGAGCCTGCTCTGTCCCTGTCAGACATTTACACCTCCCGCTGCCTCAGCAGAGCGGAGAACATCATCAAGGACAGTTCCCATCCAGCTTCTGGACTGTTCAACCTGTTACCCTCAGGAAGGTGCTACAGGTGCCACAGAACGAGGACAAACAGACTCAAGAACAGCTTTTTCCCAAAAGCCATCACTGCCATAAATTCACACATGCACTGACTACAGCATACATCCTAACTACTGAACGTGCAATACTTACAACTGCATATGTATATATGACTGTGACCTTTTTTTTGTACCCTACCTCATTTGACTTTCACTATTATACAATTCATCTCTTCTGCTGCTTATTAATGTTATTATTGTTATTGTCATTTGTTATTTTACAGCGTAGATATATTTATGCATGTTTGCATCGTACATGTTTATAATGTATGTTGTATATGTGCACAGTGACAATAAAAAGCCATTTTATTCTATTCTACCTACTCAGCTGAAATCATTTGGGTGGGGTCGTGTGGGGGAGGGACTGAGGGGTGGATAGTAAATAGCAGGGGGTTCTGAGGCTCAGCCTGGAATCGATTGAAATAAAAATAATTAACCAAACAATTGGTGCGGTCCACAGTTTGGTCACCGCTCACCAGACTGCTGGACTTGTATCCAGTGATGGTCCTCGTGCCCCTCCACACCCCCCTGGTCTAGTTCTACTTTGAAGGCTTTGTTCCTGTTTCCTCCTGATAGAGTTGACTCACACTAAGAGGCTGTGCCAACAGCTCTTTGCTGGGTTAGGAAACTGTTTCCAAAATAGGAAAATGAATTTACAACAGTGAAACCTGAAAACCTTCCAAAGCTTCTTTCTCCTGTTTTACTTTAATCTGGATTTGATCACAGAGTTTCTAGTCCAGACACGACATTTGTAGCTTTGTCTGTTTTGTGCACTTTTTCCAAACCACAAAGAGTTTCAGCACGTGGAACTCAGTTAAACAGGAAATCTCTTTCCACTCAGCTCAGTCTCCTTAGCTGAGATAACGTCTGCTTCTATATCACAGTGTCACAGCACAGAGAGACACGTTATCTTGGACATACGTATACATGTAGGAGACTTTGGAATTGGTGCAAGTCAAACTGGAAGTAGAGCAGCTTTTCTTTGTCAGGGGCCGCAGGAAATGATCTAATGAGAACAGAGAGAACAGCATCAGTTCCTCAGAAGAGGGAGGGAGATGACGTGGACCATGATGGGAGAGGAATCAAATACATCTACATGGTTTATTTTGGAAATGGGAAAAGGAAATGGAAAATACCTCATACCCCAGTCCCTGGGTCTAGAGCTCTCTGAGAAACTCTCAGGAGAATCTGAACACAAGTCAAACATGAGTCCAGTCTGAACTGAACTAATTACCAACTAACGACAGCCCACGTGTGATTATTAGAACTCTGCTGCTCCAAACCGCTCAGTGACGATGAGGGGAAACATCTTCAGAAGCTCCCTGAGCACCTTTAAGATCACCGTGACCTGCATGAAGGAGCATCTCCACAGAAGATCGTTGCTTCAGCAGATGAAAAGTCACATGTTGATGAGCTTTTATTCCTGTAGACAAACACTCAGCAGGTGTTGATACTGTCCACGCTGCACTCGTCAGAGCTGATGTCCTACACACCTTCACTAGATCCACGCTGCACAGTGGGATTTACATTCACTTAGAAGATCGTTGAAATCATTTTTCATTCAGACCAACTTAGAGGATGAGATGGAGCGTGTTTCTACCACTACTACTACAACTACTTAGAGTTTAGTTGGACTCATTCTCACAGTACAACAAGACTCAGAGCTGGAAGTGTTTTCTCTGAGAAACTCTCCTACGTACGCTGGAGGAGAAACAGCATTTACCACATGACTCAGTGTTCAGTATGTTAATGATCACAGTTAGTTTAAAGATCAGGTATAACACTGGAGAGCTGGAGAGACTCACTGAAGACCACTACGATGTCTGAGTGGGTGGAGGAAGGAAACAGAAGGATTTAAAATAAAACAAGACGTCTTTAAAGATACAGTACATCTTTATTCAGGCACTTACAGTTTAGACATCATCACAGTTTATAACCAAACATAATCAATTGAAGTTTTAATTTGTGTAATAGAGTTCATTCTGTTTTCAGTACGACCGCTTCATTTATATGGAACATTTAAAACATTTCAAATTACTTTATATAAACCATAAAAAAAAAAAAAACATCTAATAAACCGGGACATCATTAATCCAGTGATGATGTTTCCTCCAAAATAAAAGACCTGAAATAAAGAAACAGCTGGAAACAGCTGCAGTGCAGTTACAACAGCTTCTAATACCTGAAGTGAACAAAGTTACATACAGACACAGTGTTGGTATATGTAGGGTTAATAAAGGTCACGACCTTTAACCTGATGACACAAATATATGTAGATCTTAGAGGTTAAGACGTCTGTTAAATTACTGAATAATAAAGTGTTGGATCTGATGTCCAGCACGTTTCCACCTTCACTCTACTGACTCAGTATTTGAACATTGATCGTCTCCGTTGTTGTGATGCGTTCACTGCCTCCAGTGGAGTTTTCTTGTTTGTCTTTTCCTGCTGATGGTTTCACGTCATTCTGCTGATTCACACTTGGTCTAAATTCAACACTGAACTTTAACTCTGTCCCATTTTATTCAGATCTGCTCTGATGAAACATTGTTAGCAGCTGTTTTCTTCTGTGTTTTGTTCAAATATGTAATTTACTGACAATTCAAAGTGTTTTACACAGAAAATCATGAAACCATGGAAACATCCTTTAATACAAATCAAAACAAACTAAATGTTGATAATGTAAAAAGGCAGAGCTACAGTTTGAGCAGGTTCATGGTGCTTTAGTTTCTTATGATGCAGCTTCTGTTTGTTGATGATGATTTAACACAGACAGAGAAGAACAAGCAGGTTTCATCATCTTATTAAAGACTAATGAACGTCTCAGTGATCATCAACAGCTGCTGTTTATCACAGTGAGCTGTTAATGGGTTAGAAGAAGCTTTAGTTTAATGCTGGTCAAGTAGTTCACAGCACATAGAGAAGAACATAACGATGAACAGCGTTAAGAGATCAGAGACGTTTCACACCTGCTGCTGATCGAGTGTTAAATCCTAAAGGTCTTAAAAACAACACCAATAACAAGAAGCACGATAACAGCCATGAGAGGGACCAGCAGTCCAAGATGTACTCCACCCTTGCCTCCTCCATTTTTGCCTCCTCCATTTTTGCCTCCTCCACACTTGCCTCCTCCATCCTTGCTTCCTCCATCCTTGTCTCCTCCATCCTTGTCTCCTCCATCCTTGTCTCCTCCATCCTTGTTTCCTCCATCCTTGTCTCCTCCATCCTCCTTGTTGTTTCCTGCAGATGAGAGTCAGCAGTGAGTCAGCAGGTGTCAGGTAGGTGATGAGTGAAGAACACAACAGAATCCATTTCCTCTTCAAACTCCTGTCAGACATTATCTACTGCACTTTGATCCCATCACTCATACCAGCTGTTTTCTACAAAGTCTCATCAACACCAACATCTGATCTGTGATGTTTCACTCTCACATCAACAACCAGGAAGCAGCTTCAACTCTGATCCACACACACACACACACACACACACACACACACACACACACACACACACTAACTCACCTGGTTCAACCACTGTCAGGTTGATGGTGTTGATGAGCTGAAGTGTTTTTTCTTTATTTTTAACACGACACTCATATGTTCCAGTATCATTGATGTTGACGTTCTTCAGAATCACAGACACGTCTCCGTCCTTCATCTCTGGATCCTTCAGCTCCACTCGACCACGATAAGATTCATGACACTGGGCGTTAATCACTTTCCCATTTCTCCAAACAAAGATCTCTTCCTTCAGGTCCTCCGGTCTCGTCCACTCGATCAGTGTGATATCAGCCCCTCTGGGATCGTGACACTGAAGAGTAACATTTTCTCCAGTTTTCACTTGAATCTCTTCTGAAAAACAAAATAAAATCCAGATTAAATCACAAAGTAAACATCAGTGAAACAGTTGCTGAGGTCGAATCCAAACATCTCTACAGTCAGAACTTGTCTCAGTCCAGTTTGTTGACTTCATGACCTGAAGCTGGTTCTTAACTGACTCTGTTCACTTTGGGTTTTTAATGACAAACATCATCAGAACCACAAATTAAATCTGAAACCAAATGAAGCAGGAATGATGACTTTGATTCTCCTGATGTCAGGATCCTGTACAAATACACTGTCTCCTAAAAATAATGTTGGTTTCCAGATAAACTGGAACACAGACTGTAAAGAACATGATCATATTTATTAAATTAACATTAGAACTATATGTTGATATGTTACTTAAATAGTGGTAAATACATTAATTCTAATTAATCCAGTCATGATGTTTCCTACAGTCTGTGTTTAGAGACGTTTATTTAATTAAATATTTTATCATTATCTGATAGTTAATTAATGTCTAATCAGCATTTTACTCTTAATATTCTAGATTTACAGTTTTGTTGATGACTCCAAGTAACTGATCAGTTTTATTCAGGATTTATTACCTGAAACTTAATTACTTCAAACTGATTGAAACAAAAAGCTGCAAAACAGTCTTTAACTTCTTCAGCAGTAAAGGTTCTTTCACAGTAATTTTCTATTGTTAACATAATTAATATATTAATTGTTATCATAATATATATTATTTGATTATCAACTATTTCAGCTCTACCTGTTTTTACTGTTTAATTTATACCAAAGTTCTGTGTTGATGAGCTCCTCACGTTTACTTTACTTTGACAGACACACACATTAATAAACATCACTGTGAATGTGATGTTAGATAAAAAGTTCATCTGCTGTCGTTGGACTGATCTGACAGCGTCACATCAACACTAAAAGATAAAAACTCTTCTTTTACCTATTCCAGAGCTGCTCTTAGCTCCAGACGTCAGGACAAAGATCCATAAACCTGTGAAAACCAACAAAAACGATGTTGATGCCAACGAAGCCATGAGAGCAGAGCTGCTGAACTGTTCCTGTAGATGTTTAGTGACCCTCTGACAGACTGAGCTCGTTTCTTTTATAGGGAGAAAAAGAAGGAGGGAGGAAGTAATTAGAAATAGTCATTTCCTACATTTACAGGAGCAATTTAATGTGTTGTATCATTTCATGGAGAATATTTTTAGGACACTGTGTTACCTCGTACACAAATGAAATCATTTTACACCAAACTGTGGTTCCAGTGGTTCCAGTCGTTCCAGTGGTTCCAGTGGTTCCAGGAAAACTCATGGACCTTACAGGACCTGCTGTAATTCATCAGTGAGCTGTGGCATCTCTGTCAGACCTCTTGTTCTGAACCTTCCACACCCAGTTGACAGGGCGTGTTTCTAATGATTAAAAACCTCAGTTATCATCTGCACGTACTCTATGTGTATGTCAATACATACTTACATACATACATATTCATAAATATATAAACATGTAAATATATAACCTTGGATCTCTCTATCCACCGGCACCTGTGCATTCGCATATGTCCATGTGTACATATACATATATTGATGTATTTACACATATATATAACCATGTATAAACACATGCACTATCATTTACCTACATACACACAGATACACCACAACATACCAGCAATATATATATTATAGAGTAAACAGTGTTTTGATTGAACCAGATTACTTGTTTCATGGATCTGAGTTGAGCAGATGGAAAGAAATCCTCATAGTCCTGGACCTCAGGCAGCAGAAACGCAAGAGTGACCAAGGGCTGGCCAAAGAGAGTGACCAGGGTGTGAAGGTTGATTGAGGATCTTCTTAGCCTTCAACCTGCAGCGTTTGATGTAGATGTCCTGCAGGTTAGGGAGGGTGGTTCTGATGGTCGTTCAGCTGAGCGGACCACCCTGTTGAGGACTAAGAGGTCCTGCTTTGTACAATTTCCCATACAAGTGATTAAATTTCCACACAAGATGCTCTTAATGGTGCAAGTGTAAAAGTTTTTGTGCACCTTGAGGGGGAGCTTAAAGTCTCCTAATCTTCTGAGGAGGTACAATCGCTGTCTGGTCTTTTTCACCATGATGTTTATGTGATGTGTCCAGGACGGGTGTTCAGAAATAGACACTCCCAGATATTTGAAAGAGTCGACTCTTTCCACCCCAGAGCCATTTATGAGTAGTGGGTGGAAGACCCTCTGCTGTTTCCTGCTGAAGTCCACAATCAGTTTCTTAGTTTTGCTGATGTTCAGCAGGAGGTGGTTCTCTGACCCCAGTCTTCCAGGTGAGAGACCTCCCTCCTGTAGCCTGCCTCGTTGTTGTGGGAGATCAGTTAGACTGGCCTCAGTTAGATCTGTGCATGTCTCTACAAAATGGACTTTTACTGAGTAGGTCTCTCACTTGATCCCTCAAGGCCTGAGTCTGGATCTGAATCCTACCAATCTTCTGTGTACGGCTGGTTGATCTTACGTCTGATGATAGCACTGGTTTAAGTAGCATGTTGTAGCTTTAGTGTTTTTGTGTTGAGGACAAACAAATGAAATCTCTCACATAGAAACGTTTTCAGAAGAACTTTCTTTATTTCTATTCATTTGGAGTTTGTGCACTAACAGAATTAACTTGGATTAGCAAACAAATGGCATCAAAACACAGGAGCAGTGTTTGCTGACGACAGGAGTCAACTGTAAATCAGTGGACAAAACCTCACTCAGACTGAAAGGCTGCTCATACACAAACCATATGGATACCACACACAGTGGTTTCATGCAGGGACGTGAAATAATCTGTTTTGGCAGGAAGCTGCTGTTACACAGACAAAAACCTTTTGTTCTACACTTTATATAAAGTAACCAAAGAGATTTTAGTCATAATAAAAGTGAAATAATGAAGGTGTTTTATGTTCTTTAATCTTCTTTGACCAATAAAACAGATTTCAGTCACGGGACTTGACCAAGACAACAGGTTTGTGTTTTCATCTCTTTCTATTTGGTTCAATCCAGCAGCAAACAGACGGAAAAAGACTAAACGCAGGAGGAGGGATCCTGAACTCCCCCAAGATAAGATCTGGATAAATATCAACCATGTCTCACAGCAGAGAGAGGACGTCTTTGTCTCACTTTCACTCGTCCATAACTTTTGGTGCTTGTTACCCTTCAAGCACTAAAACCTGTCTCTTTCCACAATAGGACAGATAAATAGCTTCACCTGTGTGGATCAATAACAGATAAACGTAGGACGGTAAAGTGAATTTCTACCAACGATTTTAAAGGAGAGGGTGAAATTGACCCTGAACCCTGGACAGCAGAGATCTTCCAACTCTCCGGCTGCTAATTTCTCTGTTTCTTTGTTTATTTTTTGTGTTTTTTTGATGAATACATGCACATTAAAATATATAAAATTAAAATTCTATCACATTATGTGGCCATTGGAGTCAGAGATGACAGAGAACAACACTGTCAACTAGAGCTTTAAATCTTTACTTTATTTACTACAATTATGTGTAATTCAAAGTGGAATCTGGGTCTTGACCAGCAGGAAATAAATTAGTCGAGCAGATAAGATAAGATATAATTTCCTGGAGCAGTGAAGAGAGTCAGTGATGGGATTGTGACACATCAACATGATGTCACAGAACAATCAGCGACTCTCTAAACCAGAGACAGACGTGAACTGACGCTGCAAACAGATGGATTTAGAAAACTATAAGGAACATTTTGAAGAAACTCCACATTTCTTTTTCCAAATAAGAAAAAGGCGTCAGTGAAACGACTTTAACACGTTCTTCAAACAAACGTGGTTCATGTTTCGTAATCATAATTTGTTTTGGGAGAGAAAAAAAGAAAAGGTGGGACGAGGGAAGTTTTCAGTCCTTTCAAAATATAAG
Source organism: Anabas testudineus (assembly GCF_900324465.2). NCBI lineage: Eukaryota > Metazoa > Chordata > Actinopteri > Anabantiformes > Anabantidae > Anabas > Anabas testudineus. Next base: position 1,510,962 of record NC_046627.1, on the reverse strand, counting down.
GAAAACACCTTCCAGTCCCACTGAAGGAATTTTTAAAGAGCAGAATACATAAAAAAGCTCACACACAGTGATGCAGACGTAGGAAGTAACGACTTAAACAACAGTTTATTTAGTATCAGAGAATATTAAAGCTAAAATGTGACGTATCAAATATTTACACTGACAAGTGGCTTATTAAGAAAATCTCGTGGAGCAGGTCGGCTGCCAAATGTAGTTAATTAGTTAAAAGACGACAAAGAGTCCGAGCTCAGGATTTCCAGGCAGAAATGACTGGAGATAAAGTCGGTAGGAAAGGTGTTAAAAGGTCATGAAGGCCAGACAGGAGGCAAAATCCAAGTTTCCAGCAGAAGACAGGATGATGTGGCAGCAGAAACAAAAAAAAACAGACTGGCAGATTGTTCCTGCTGTCAATCAAAAGGTTTGAGTCATTTGGAAAAATCTCTGTTTTACACAAAAAGAGTTTGAATAGGAGATTTAATAAATTCAGTAGCTCATATGATCAGTGACAACGTTTGAACAGCAGAGAGGCTGAAGAGTCAACAACATGTGTAGGTTCATCAAGTCCAGGACTGGAAACAGAAACCAAGTGTGTAGACTGAAGGTCTTTACAAGACCACAACAACACAGCATCTCCAGGTTCTAGGTTCCTGACTACAGGTAAGAAGCTTAATGGAGTAACAGGGTGTACTGGTGAGAAGCACGTTAGTAAGCTTTAGCACTAACAGGTTCACAGCAGGTAAATATATGAACCAGCTCAACCACAGTAAGTAACTTACCAGGCAGAAGCAGGAGTGATGGGGATCAACAGCAACTCAGGCGTTTTGACTGATGGAGGGGCCGGGGGCCTTCTAAACTATAACGTATCAAACATACAAATACTTTGTCTTCACAAGGATCAGATCAGCAGTAGCAAAGTCCTGTTGAGTATATAGATAGTGTCAGTGTTTCTGACTCTGGATGCTTCTTCTTCACCTTTGGGCACACATTTTTATTCAGCACCATCTCTCTAGATTTCAATGGATGTTCTCCTCCTCATGAATAATTCATTTAGTCAAGATCCAAGATAAAAAAGAAAACTTTATTAATCCAAGAGGGAAATTGTTTTGTCTTGTTACAGTTGTTCTTAACACAGACAGAAAGAGAAGGAACCACAACCAGGAAAGATCCAACACCAACATAAATACACAATAACATCAATAGAGAAAACAGAATATGTAAAATATGTAAAATAGATGGATGAAAATGGGTCAATATTTATAGTCCAGGGTAAAATGACAGCAATTATAAGACAAAAATTATCACTTCCCCCACCCCTTACAGAGGGGTGTACAAATTGATGGTCACAGGTAGAAAGGATCTCCTGTGGTTCTCTGTGGACTTAATATTAATAAATCTTTGGCTGAACGTGCTCCTCTGTCCAGCAACACACTGTGCAGTGGGTGGGAGGGGTTGTCCAAGATTGAGAGGAGTTTGGACAGCATCCTCCTTTCAGCCACAACATGTAGAGGGTCCAGCTCCACCCCCAGAACAGAGCCAGCCCTCCTAATCAGTTTGTTTAGTCTGTAAGTAAATGGTAAATGTTCTGTACTTATATAGCGCTTTTCTACCTAGCTGGTACTCAAAGCGCTTTACACTGCTTCTCATTCACCCATTCACACACACACATTCACACACCGATGGCAGAGCTGCTATGCAGCTAACCTGACTCACCGGGGGCAACTAGGGGTTCAGTATCTTACCCAAGGACACTTTGGCATGTGACATGGCAGCTGGGAATCGAACCACCAATCGTGTGATTGGCAGTCAACTGCTCTACCTATTGATCCACAGCCACCCCACAAGTGTGTATAACATAAGTGTGTTGATGTTGAAAATGGTTGACCCCACACAAGTCAACAAATCTGTCCACCACCCCCTGAATACATCCTACAACTGCAGAGTCATCAGAGAACTTCTGAAGATGACAGGCCTCTGAGTTGTACCTGAAGTCTGAGGTGTACAGGGTGAAGAGGAATGGAGACAGAACTGTCCCCTGTGGAGCACCTGTGCTACAGACCACAGTGTCAGACACACAGTTCTGCAGGCGGACGTACTGTGGCCGGTTAGTGAGGTAGTCCATGATCCAGGAAATCAGGGGAGTGTTGACCTGCATGTTTTTTAATTTCTCTCCCAGCAGTGCAGGCCGGATGGTGTTGAATGCACTGGAGAAATTTAAAAAAAAGTGTCCTCACTAAGCCCCCAGGCTTGTCCAGGTGGGTGTAGGTGCGATGGAGAAGGTGTATGATGGCGTCATCCACTCCAATATGGGGTTGGTAAGCAAACTGGAGGGGGTCAAGTAAGGGTTTGACCAGAGGTCGGAGGGACTCCAGGATCAGCCTCTCAAAAGCCTTCATGATGTGTGATGTCAGAGCCACTGGTCTGTAGTCATTGAGGACTCTGGGACGTGGCGTCTTATTCACTGGAACCAGGCACGACTTTTTCCACCCTAGAGGAACTCTCTCCAGGTGCAGGCTGAGGTTGAAGATGTGCTGGAGAACAACACATAGCTGAGGAGCACAGGCTTTCAGCACCTTGGGCTGACTCCATCAGGACCTGCAGCCTTTGTGGGATGAAGCCTGTTCAGCTCTCTTCTCACCTGCTCAGCTGAGATTGTTAGGGTGGTGGCTGAGTCGTGTGGGGGAGGGACTGAGGAGCAGGTAGTAAATTGCAGGGGGCTCTGTGGCTCCACAGTTTGGTCACCGGTCACCAGACTGCTGGACTTGTATCCAGTGATGGTCCTTGTGCCCCTCCACACCTCCCTGGTCCTGTTCTGCTTTGAAGGCTTTGTTCCAGTTACCTCCTAAAAGAGCTGACTCACACCTAGAGGCTGTGCCAACAATCTCTGGAACAAATCTATATCCTGCAGGAGGTCAGTGATTGTAGTGTAAAAACATGACGTGAAAATCCTCCAGAGGTTCAGCGGCAAACAACCATGACTTCAGTGTTGACTGACTGAATGTTACATCATTCTGCAGCATGTATGTTGTTGGTAGATAAATGATTTTCATTTCCCTAACAGTACAGTTACTCTATTTTCTATGAACAATAGATAACAGAACCAGAACTCTTAGGGTCTATATAGTTTCTCCAAGGTGAAATCTGAAAACCTTCCAAAGCTTCTTTCCATTGTTTTACTTTAATCTGGATTTGATCACAGAGTTTCTAGTCCAGACAGGACATTTGTAGCTTTGTCTGTTTTGTGCACTTTCTCCAAACCACAAAGAGTTTCAGCACGTGGAACTCAGTTAAACAGGAAATCTCTTTCCACTCAGCTCAGTCTCCTTAGCTGAGATAACATCTGCTTCTATATCACAGCACAGAGAGACACGTTATCTTGGACATACGTTTACATGTAGGAGACTTTGGAATTGGTGCAAGTCAAACTGAAAGTAGAGCAGCTTTTGTTTGTCGGGGCCGCAGGAAATTATCTAATGAGAACAGAGAGAACAGCATCAGTTCCTCAGAAGAGGGAGTGAAATGACGTGGACCATGATGGGAGAGGAATCAAATACATCTACATGGTTTATTTTGGAAATGGGAAAAGGAAATGGAAAATACCTCATACCCCAGTCCCTGGGTCTAGAGCTCTCTGAGAAACTCTCAGGAGAATCTGAACACAAGTCAAACATGAGTCCAGTCTGAACTGAACTAATTACCAACTAACGACAGCCCACGTGTGATTATTAGAACTCTGCTGCTCCAAACCGCTCAGTGACGATGAGGGGAAACATCTTCAGAAGCTCCCTGAGCACCTTTAAGATCACCGTGACCTGCATGAAGGAGCATCTCCACAGAAGATCGTTGCTTCAGCAGATGAAAAGTCACATGTTGATGAGCTTTTATTCCTGTAGCCAAACACTCAGCAGGTGTTGATACTGTTCACGCTGCACTCGTCAGAGCTGATGTCCTACACACCTTCACTAGATCCACGCTGCACAGTGGGATTTACATTCACTTAGAAGATCGTTGAAATCATTTTTCATTCAGACCAACTTAGAGGAGGAGATGGAGCGTGTTTCTACCACTACTACTACAACTACTTAGAGTTTAGTTGGACTCATTCTCACAGGTCAACAAGACTCAGAGCTGGAAGTGTTTTCTCTGAGAAACTCTCCTACGTACGCTGGAGGAGAAACAGCATTTACCACATGACTCAGTGTTCAGTATGTTAATGATCACAGTTAGTTTAAAGATCAGGTATAACACTGGAGAGCTGGAGAGACTCACTGAAGACCACTACGATGTCTGAGTGGGTGGAGGAAGGAAACAGAAGGATTTAAAATAGAGAAAGATGTCTTTAAGAGATCCAGTATAACTTTATTCAGGCACTTCCAGTTTAGACATCATCACAGTTTATAACCAAACTTAATCAATTGAAGTTTTAATTTGTATAATAGAGTTAATTCTGTTTTCAGTACGATCGCTTCATTTATATGGAACATTTAAAACATTTCAAATGACTTTATATAAACCATAAAAAAATAAAACACATCAAATAAACCGAGACCTAATGAGATCATTAATCCAGTGATGATGTTTCCTCCAAAATAAAAGACCTGAAATAAAGAAACAGCTGGAAACAGCTGCAGTGCAGTTACAACAGCTTCTAATACCTGAAGTGAACAAAGTTACACAAAGACACAAACTACTGATACAAACTCTTAGTGAAGTGTTGGTATATGTAGGGTTAATAAAGGTCACGACCTTTTACCTGATAACACAAATATCTGTGGATCTTAGAGGTTAAGACGTCTGTTAACTTACTGAATAATAAAGTGTTGGATCTGATGTCCAGCACGTTTCCACCTTCACTGTACTGACTCATTATTTGAACATTGATCGTCTCCGTTGTTGTGATGCGTTCACTGCCTCCAGTGGAGTTTTCTTGTTTGTCTTTTCCTGCTGATGGTTTCACGTCATTCTGCTGATTCACACTTGGTCTAAATTCAACACTGAACTTTAACTCTGTCCCATTTTATTCAGATCTGCTCTGATGAAACATTGTTAGCAGCTGTTTTCTTCTGTGTTTTGTTCAAATATGTAATTTACTGAATATTCAAAGTGTTTTACACTGAAAATCATGGAACCATGGAAACATCCTTTAATACAAATCAAAACAAACTAAATGTTGATAATGTAAAAAGGCAGAGCTACAGTTTGAGCAGGTTCATGGTGCTTTAGTTTCTTATGATACAGCTTCTGTTTGTTGATGATGATTTAACACAGACAGAGAAGAACAAGCAGGTTTCATCATCTTATTAAAGACTAATGAACGTCTCAGTGATCATCGACAGCTGCTGTTTATCACAGTGGGACTGGTAACGTGGGGCTGGTCTGAGCAGTTAATGCTTTAGAAGAAGCTTTTCCTTTTATCGGGATGATGGTTTGTAACGTTGTGAAATTTACATTTTCTAAAACTCCGAAAAGCAAAACTAATAAAAGAAGCACGATAACAACCATGAGAGACACCAGCAGTACAAGATGTACTCCATCCTTGCCACCCCCATCCTTGCCACCCCCACTCTTGCCTCCTCCACCCTTGCCACCTCCATCCTTGCCTCCTCCACTCTTGTCTCCTCCATCCTTGTCTCCTCCATCCTTGCCTCCTCCATCCTTGTCTCCTCCACTCCTGTCTCCTCCATCCTTGCCTCCTCCACTCTTGTCTCCTCCATCTTTGTCTCCTCCATCCTTGTCTCCTCCACTCTTGTCTCCTCCATCTTTGTTTCCTCCATCCTCGTCTCCTCCATCCTTGTGTCCTTCTGTGTGACCTGCAGATGAGAGTCAGCAGTGAGTCAGCAGGTGTCAGGTAGGTGATGAGTGAAGAACACAACAGAATCCATTTCCTCTTCAAACTCCTGTCAGACATTATCTACTGCACTTTGATCCCATCACTCATACCAGCTGTTTTCTACAAAGTCTCATCAACACCAACATCTGATCTGTGATGTTTCACTCTCACATCAACAACCAGGAAGCAGCTTCAACTCTGATCCACACACACACACACACACACACACACACACACACACTAACTCACCTGGTTCAACCACTGTCAGGTTGATGAGCTGAAGTGTTTTTTCTTTATTTTTAACACGACACTCATATGTTCCAGTATCATTGATGTTGACGTTCTTCAGAATCACAGACACGTCTCCGTCCTTCATCTCTGGATCTTTCAGCTCCACTCGACCACAATAAGATTTATTCTGGTCGTCCTCAGACACTTTCCCATTTCTCCAAACAAAGACGTCTTTTTCCTTCAGGTCCGGTCTCGTCCACTCGATCAGTGTGATATCAGCCCCTCTGGGACTCCGACACTGAAGAGTCACATTTTCTCCAGTTTTCACTTGAATCTCTTCAAAAAAACAAAATAAAATCCAGATTAAATCACAAAGTAAACATCAGTGAAACAGTTGCTGAGGTCGAATCCAAACATCTCTACAGTCAGAACTTGTCTCAGTCCAGTTTGTTGACTTCATGACCTGAAGCTGGTTCTTAACTGACTCTGTTCACTTTGGGTTTTTAATCACGAACATCATCAGAACCACGAATTAAATCTGAAACCAAATGAAGCAGGAATGATGACTTTGATTCTCCTGATGTCAGGATCCTGTACAAATACACTGTCTCCTAAAATAATGTTGGTTTACAGATAAACTGGAACACAGACTGTAAAGAACATGATCATATTTATTAAATTAACATTAGAACTATATGTTGATATGTTACTTAAACAGTGGTAAATACATTCATTCTAATTAATCCAGTCATGATGTTTCCTACAGTCTGTGTTTGGAGAAGTTTATTTAATTATATATTTTATCATTATCTGATAGTTAATTAATGTCTAATCAGCATTTTACTGTTAATATTCTAGATTTACAGTTTTGTTGATGACTCCAAGTAACTGATCAGTTTTATTCAGGATTTATTACCTGAAACTTAATTACTTCAAACTGATTGAAACAAAAAGCTGCAAAACAGTCTTTAACTTCTTCAGCAGTAAAGGTTCTTTCACAGTAATTTTCTATTGTTAACATAATTAATATATTAATTGTTATCATAATATATATTATTTGATTATTAACTATTTCAGCTCTACCTGTTTTTACTGTTTAATTCATACCATAGTTCTGTGTTGATGAGCTCCTCACGTTTACTTTACTTTGACAGACACACACATTAATAAACATCACTGTGAATGTGATGTTAGATAAAAAGTTCATCTGCTGTCGTTGGACTGATCTGACAGCGTCACATCAAAACTAAAAGATAAAAACTCTTCTTTTACCTATTCCAGAGCTGCTCTTAGCTCCAGACGTCAGGACAAAGATCCATAAACCTGGGAAAACCAACAAAAACGATGCCGATGTCAACGAAGCCATGAGAGCAGAGCTGCTGAACTGTTCCTGTAGATGTTTAGTGACCCTCGGACAGACTGAGCTCGTTTCTTTTATCAGGAGAAAAAGAAGGAGGGGGCAGTAATTAGAAATGGTCATTTCCTACATTCACAGAAGCAGTTTACATGTGTTGTATCATTTCCTGGAGAATATTTTTAGGGCACTGTGTTACCTCGTACACCTCAGTTAAACAATGAAAAGTGAGCTCTGTTTGAAAACTGCATTCAGCTTATTTCATCCCACGCTTCCCAAACCACCTGACGAACGCTGGATCATCTTGATGGTCAGTGACACCAACTGTATCAACCAAGTGCCCAGACTGGCCTCAGTTAGATCTGTGCATGTCTCTAGAAAATGGACTTTTACTCAGTAGGTCTCCCACTTGATCCCTCAGGGCCTGAGTCCGGATCTGAATCCTAGCAGTATTCTCTGTACGGCTGGTTGATCTTATGGTTTTTGCGATGATAGCACTGGTTTAAGTAGCATGTTGTAGCTTTAGGGTTTTTGTGTTGAGGACAAACAAATGAAATCTCTCACATAGAAACGTTCTGGTTTTCAGAAGAACTTTCTTTATTTCTATTCATTTGGAGTTTGTGCACTAACAGAATTAACTTGGATTAGCAAACAAATGGCATCAAAACACAGGAGCAGTGTTTGCTGGCGACAGGAGTGAACTGTACATCAGTGAACAAAACCTCACTCAGACTGAAAGGCTGCTCAAACACAAACCATATGGATACCACACACAGTGGTTTCATGCAGGGACGTGAAATAATCTGTTTTGGCAGGAAGTTGCTGTTACATAGATAAAAAGAGATTTCAGTCATAATAAAAGTGAAATAATGAAGGTGTTTTATGTTCTTTAATCTTCTTTGACCTAAAACTTATTTCAGTCACGAGACTTGACCAAGACAACAGTTTGGTTTTTTCATCTCTTTCTATTTGGTTCAATCCAGCAGCAAACAGACGGAAAAAGACTAAACGCAGGAGGAGGGATCCTGAACTCCCCCAAGATAAGATCTGGATAAATATCAACCATGTCTCACAGCAGAGAGAGGACGTCTTTGTCTCACTTTCACTCGTCCTTGACTCAGTTACCCTTCAAGCACTAAAACCTGTCTCTTTCCACAACGCTGCACATTTTGGGGGCAGAACAGGACGAATAAAGAGCTTCAGTGTGTGGATCAAAGACAGATGAACGCAGGACAGTAAAGTACATTACAATTACTGACAACGATTTTAAAGGAGAGGATGGATTTGACCCTGAACCCTGGACAGCAGAGATCTTCCAACTACTCTATCCGGCTGCTAATTTCTCTGTTTCTTTCTTTATTTTGTGTTTTTTTTTTTTCATTGATCCCTGATGAACACATTCACATTATGTAGCCATTGGAGTCAGAGATGACAGAGAACAACACTGTCAACTAGAGCTTTAAATCTTTACTTTATTTACTACAATTATGTGTAATTCAAAGTGGAATCTGGGTCTTGACGAGCAGGGAATAAATTAGGAGAGCAGAGATAAGATAAGATATAATTTCCTGGAGTAATGAAGAGAGTCAGTGATGGGATTGCAACACACCAACATGATGTCACAGAACTATCGGCGACTCTCTAAACCAGAGACAGGCGCTGAACCGACGCCGCAAACAGATGGATTTAGAAAACTAAAAGGAACATTTTGAGGAAACTCCACATTTCTTTTTACAAATAAGAAAAAGGCGTCAGTGAAACGACTTTAACACGTTCTTCACTCTACAAAAAACAAACGTGGTTAATGTTTCGTAATCATGATTTGTTTTGGGAGATAAAAAAGAAAAGGTGGGACGGGGGGAGTTCATTCATTTTCAAAATATGAGGAAAACACCTTCCAGTCCCACTGAGGGAATTTTTAAAGAGCAGTAGACATGAAAAAACTCACACACGGTGATGAAGACGAAGGAAGTAACGACTTAAACAACAGTTTATTTAGTATCAGAGAATATTAAAGTTCATACAGCCATAATGTGACGTGAAGGTCAATTATTTATGTGAGAAAATCATCAGATTGCTTTTCGAGCTGGATTTAAACAGACGTGTTTCTGCATGGCAGCATTAACTTACTGTAATCATGCACTAAAACAAATTTAATATTAAATGTGTGGCATCAGGGACCAGGGGAGGTTACATGTACATGAAGAATAACATGACCACTTACGGTAAACAGCCTGATACAGTTTCAGCTCTGTCCTCTTCCCAGATTTCCTGGATTGGACTAAATATTTACACTGACAAGTGGCTTATTAAGAAAATCTCTTGGAACAGAAGCAGGTGAAGGCTGCCAGATGTGGTTAATTAGTTAAAAGACGACAAAGAGTCCGAGCTCAGGATTTCCAGGCAGAGATAACAGGAGATTTGCTGAATTAAGTGGTTCATATCTCAGTCCCAAACTCTGGGACGGGTTAATGAGGAAAGTGAGATGTGTAGGGTCAACAAGTCTAGGACAGGAAACAGAATCAAGTGTAAAGACTGATGGAGAGGTTTTAACCACACATTCTGCTCAGGGACCACTGTTCTAATGAAGACATCATTATTTACATCTCAGGATGGAAAGTGGGATGTCCTGCAGCATGCGTGGGGATGGAAAACGAGACGAGACAGACGTCTGTCACACCGCTTCTACAAGACGGTTAATGAGCATTTTAAAGTGAAAGAACTAAACTACAGTGACAAACCCTCATCTACTCTTTCAACTGTCACAAGGACCAATTAAACAACCTGGTTTGGTCCAGAAAAAGTCAACTTAAGCACAAAAAACAGCTATAAAACCCTATTAAAGCTGTTTCTTCTAGCAGGTTTCAAGTGTCTTTGAGGACGGGCCAGGACATCTGATACTGGTCCCTGCTGAACTTTCCTTGATCCCTTTCCCTCTTCTAACAACCACTTCAGGAGTAACCCTCAAAAAACTCCCAGGCTGCTTTGAAGAACCGTTCTCCGGAACAACTTTGTGCAGCTGTGGGATTTTGGTGAATCCCAGCCTCAAACTAAATGTGAGAGAAGATCACAATCAGTGTTCACCAGCAGAAGAGAGGGAGCCAGAGTCGACACAGACTGAGAGGAAATGTCTGGCAAAAATCCCCTGTACCCTGCAGGACTCAGGAAAGGCCAAGTTGTTATTATTTACACGCGATGTGGAAAATCCTGGAGCTCCAGAGGGATTAAGCTGCAAATAACCATCAGTCCCACTGACGACAGATTTGATCAACTCTGTATTGTTACAGAATGTTGCATCATGTCTTCACTAAAAAGCAGTTGGCAGATCAATGATTTATGTGTTTAATGTGAAAGCTGAGTGCAATCATCACAAGATTACGCCCAGAGAGTGAAAACCAAGCATCGCAGGATTTTCCAAAGCATTAAAAATAAAATAAAATAACTTTCCCAAATTCAGGCACGACACTGATTTCCATCAGAGATTCCTTTTTTTTCCTATTTTGATGGCGCAATGGTAATTTACAATTTGTAAATACACGCTGCAAAGATGCAAAACATTGGGTACTGACAGGCGTACAAACTTTCCCAGAGGCCTTGAATGCAGCATGGACAGGGACCACCTGGACCACCCAACTCTGCCTTCCCACTGCACTTCCTGTTAACACATCACAGGCTCACGTCCAATCATCTTATTCATAATTATTACATCTGAATTCATGATGTAAATATTTTGCAGGCTCTATTTTTACCTATGTTCATAGAGGGAAATAACAAATTAAAGATAAACAACTTGTTTCTAGTGTATAAAGAAAGTTGTTCATGGTTCTTGTCACTGAGAACCAAAGATCCAAAATCTAGATGATGACGGATCTGAAAACATATAAAATAACAACACACTATTATTATGAATGTGCTTTAGTACTAAACTTAACAACATCTAATGTTATGATACAGTTATAGACCAATATCATCAGCTGCAGCATCCAGTCGCCAACACGTCTTCAATAAAAGATTTCGGCTCGGTCCAGTAAAAGACTTACCCTGGTGAATCCTCACTCCCCTGTCCTCAAACATCATTTCTTGAATCTCAATGGTCAGAGCGAAATAAGAGGTTTTGGGACGTCCTTCGAGGCAAAGAGCCACTGTGCTGCTTCCTTTCTAACATCCCTCCACTGAGCACACAACAGGTAGGTTTCGGTGCACGTTCAGGACAGGACAGGTACAATAACAACAGTAACACAGGTGAGTGTGATTTGTGAAATCTGATGTTGATCTGTTTTCCCACAACTATGAAACAGAGAGGAAACCAACCACTGTGTGTGAACCAGATCTGTCAGGTAACAACAACAAAGGCTCCGTGTGAGGCTGCTGTTTATTTCACATCTGATTCAGATCATTTGAGCCAGATTTTGATGATCCTGAACTACTTTTCTCCTTTCACTTTAGGAGCTTTAGAGGGTGGAAACTAAATGGTCTGTGGTACGTGACCGCAGACCATTTACTGTACTGTACTCCTCCTTTTCTCCCCTTTCACTTCCTGTTTGCCCCTAGTTGGACTTCCTCTTCCTTCACTCTCTCTGTCACATTCAGCACTACATTTACATTTAATGCTTTAGTTGCAACAAATCTACCGGTGTCTTATATTGTTTATTATTTATTTAAATACTGCCAAATCACATTAAAATGAGCTCAAGGGACTTTACAAGGTAAGGCTAGGATCTTACAGAATGATATAGAAACTAACTAATCCCCCTTTGAGCAACACTGGGAGCACAAAGTGATGAGTCAACGTCCTATGCTCAATCAAAAAGTAATGTTTTAAGACTTATATTACAGTATTATTATTATTATTATTATTATTATTATTATTATTATATGGAAACAAGGTCACAAACATCAGGGCTCAGTGATCCCATGCATCAATAACAGGAGGCACATCAAAAGACAGCAGGTGTTGAACAGAGGTCAACTGTCTGAGAAGAGACGAAATCCAAAGTGCAGGAACTGTCTAAAGCAAAAAACTGAAAGATGACGTGGCAGCTAACTGAAACCAGAAATGACAGCATCCTGAGAACAATAGGTGTGAACTAATCCTTTAAATATTGTATCTTTGTGTGATGGTAGTTGGAATTTGATAAAACTTGTCAGATAAGATGTGTTGACGATGAAAACGTCCACACATCTTATACATTCTGTGTTGTCATACAACTGGTGACCTGTGCAGGATGTACTTTCACCCAACAACAGCCGGCACAGGCTCCAGCACTGTGAGAGCAGTTGGTATACGCTTTAAAGTCATCCTGCAATGCAACGTGTATGTTTGAGATTTAAAACAAAACAAACTCTGTAATATTATCTGGTGCTTTTTGGAAGCAGTCCAGTGATCGGCCTGGTGGCTCAGTGGGTAGATCTTCTTCTTTGAATGCAGAAGGTTCGGGGTTCACACCCCATCACAGACCCCAGGTGTGTCCTTGAGCGAGACACTCCACGCTAGCTAGTCTGCTCCCCCAGGGGATGGGTTAAATGCAGAGGACAAATTTCATCTGTAACATGTAAATGTGACAAATAAAAGCGTTTCTTCTTCTTCTTCTGATGTTGAGCTGTCACATTGTGATCTACAACAAGCGATCACTGTGCTGCAGCGTTCAGGACAGGAAACCACAGAGATGTTTCACCAAACTACAGAGAGGAAACAGTGGTTTTTACTGCTCTGAATGTTTGAGCTTATCTCATCAATGGTACAGTGGGACACACATGGCCTCTGTGTCTGATCTGTAAGTACATCTGTTCTGTTTGTATTTCACCGAGTTGCAAAAGTTCGAAAGTGTGAAACTTGCTGGTTCTGTCTGTTTACTCTGTAAGGATTTCTCACATCAACGACCTCCATCTTGCTCTGACTTTTTCTTCTTTTGAGTTTACTAAATGTCATTAAACAAATTTTACACCATGCTGGGAACTCTTATTTCAAGCTCTCATAAGTTTTTAGTTTGGTTGTAATATCATCGTCCACCCTCTTTACAACGTCTGAGAAGAATTTAGTCAAAGCCTTAGACTGTAAGTGTTAAGCTAAAACTGGTCTAATGACTTCAGTACTGACACAAACAGCCACACGGTTCTCATTCGCTGTCACTGGTGAAAAGTAGCATAATATCTCACACTCACTCTTTAAAAGATGCTGTTTCTAGAGCTGCAGGAATTTCACTATCAATAAACTGTTGAACTGGACATTTTTTCATCTGTGTTGACCATAATTAGGTATAATGGAATCTAATTTAGTTTGACAGTGGTGAGTACACATAAATAACTACAGTTATGCTGAGAGGAGGACGGCAAAAAGATCATAAATCAGACATGCTGGGAAGAAACTAAGGCAAACAAAAGTATCTTAACATGAACAAACATGTGTGAGTGCAAACATGACCATGAACTAGGCTGCGACAAGCTGTGAACAGAGCAAACAAGAATAAGACATGAGTATGAACAAGCAGAACAAGAATGTAACCACAACAATGTACAACAAAAATGAGCAACGTGATCAGGACTAACGTGGGAAATCATAAGGAAGCAGTAACAGTTTGAACTGAAGGACAATCTGAGCTACATGTGGAATACTGATGATAAGCAGCAGCTATTAAGTGGAAAGCCAGCCAGGCGCGAAGCAGAACCTCAGGCCAAAACAAGGCAAGCATGTGCTGAGAAGCAGAATTTATTTCCCCTAAGGCTAAAAACAGTGGCACTCTTTGAGAGTCAGGCCCTATTAACGGGGTCTCGGCAGTAAGTGGAGTTGAGGGCTGGTGATGAGGAATTTCCTACAGCTGCGGAGTGAAACTGATGAGTGGCCAAAGTCACAACAGCAGCACGTCATGAGTGTGTAAGACTGAGAGGAATTATGTTATCATGTTATCATAAAATGGACACAGTTAAGGTAGAAACATGTTGTTATTAGTGCAGACCATTTATACTTAGAGGAATGGAAAAGTTAAAGACAGGTCCATTAGTGAGGTGGAGCCCAGTGACAAACTAACAGTTGTTCATAAAACAAGCAGAGACCAAACAAGGCAGGAAGACGAGCTGATGTCTGGATAAGCTGGAGTCTGAGGTGAGTGTTGACCTGTGGCTGTGTGAGGTGGAGTGAGAAGTGTTGATACTGTGGCCTGAACGCTGAGAATCTGCAGTTGGACAGTAGCTGGTGGAAAACGGAGGGAAAGACACCGTCTTCCAACACGAGTGCCTCATACCTAGATCATATCTAACTAGTTCCCAATTAGGGAGAACACACCTGCCTCAGGCATGTTAGTAAAAGAGGGGAGGAGTGGAGGATTTGGCAGCTAACTGTGTAGATTTTAGTGTTTAGATTAATAAAACATGAGGTTTTCTTTGCATGTCATTTACGTCAACCAGCCATGAGTTTGCAGGTGTCAGGTAAGTGATGAGGGAACGACACAGCTCCTGTCAGACACTACCTGCCCTTTGAGTCTTCAACCCCCTCAGTGTTCTTTCTAACACGATAGTCAAATGTTCCAGCAGCATGCAGGGCAGCATATTTTAGAATCACAGACAAGTCTCCATCTTCTACACTAAAACTAAAAGAACCAAAAGAAGATTAAAGATTAATTCAGGTCGTCCTCACACAAACTGCTGTCCAAACGTCACCGTCATCTGTTGAAGGTTAAAACAGAAGTCAAATCCATATGAGAGGATGTAAACATCAGCAGAACAGCTGAGTCTAAGTAACATTCCTGTTTGATCACATGAAGGACAGTGGTATTAGAGAGGAATCCATGATGTATTAAACTGGATGTGCAGCATAGAAGATGTAAAGCAGACAGTCTATGGATCCTTCAGCCTCTCACACCAGGCATCAATCATACCACATGAAAGGAAACAGGAAGTGGCTCAAATGCTGCAACAGCCAGTCAGGAGGGACGGATCCATGATCACTGAACTCGTTACAGGTTGCTGTCTTTTCATTTTCACTTTTGATTAGTTTAAGCCTCCTGTTCTTTATCTCTGCACCACCTTTATTGTATTTAACAATACCCTCTGTTTTTTAATGTCTTTATCTTAGTAGACCTTTACAAGGCCTTACTTTGAAAGATCAGTACTCTTGTCAAGTAACCTGTAGCCACAGTCGACTTAAATCAAGTAAAACACACCATGTCAAGCCTGACTGTACACAAGACATTTTAGATGAAGGACACCCCTCCTGCGAGATGAAACAGTGACATTCACCCACACTGTCAACAGAGAACATCTGTACAACAGAAGAAGAGGAAACACTAGAAATGTTCCAAACAGGAAACTCAGGATGAGAACACACTGTTATCAAATGCAGGAATCATTAGACAGGTCTTACCAAACCAGTGTAATTTACTTTTATTGACTGATGATTTCAGTGTTCTGAAGTTAATGTCATGTTGTTTCTACAGTCGACAGGAGACGAGGAGCTGACGACTGTTGAGATCAGTCTGACTGAATCACTCATTTAAAGTCAGATGAAATGTTCAAACAGCATCCTGAGCGTTTCATTTTGATTTCTTATGTTATTCTGAGCTGCACTGATAGAATAATGCAACTTTGATCATCATGCCTATTTATAATTTTATGAGTGTTTAGTTTTTAGTAGTTTAATGATTAACTCTTCTTCTGTTTGTCAAAACTGAATTGAATTATAGAATTATCTGGTCTGGTAGAAAAATATTCAGGTCCTTTACTGAGGTAATAGTACTTTTAGTACTTACTGTACATTGAGTAAATACATAAAAGGCCTGCATTTCACAGTTTAATTGTGTAAAAGTATGTAAATATACAGTTATCATGAAGAAGTAGAGTATCAGTAAAGAGTAAAAGTAAAAGTACTCAGTGTATAAAAACGTCTTCTGTGACTATTCAGAATAATGAATGATTTTTAAATAAATAAAATCAGCTAAAAGGGATCGTTGTTTAAGTAAAGATCAGTAGAAGTAACCCAGCTACTGTGGATCTACCACGACTCTCAGAAAAAAAGATCCACAAACGGGAAAAACAAAAAGATGATGTGATGTTGAACCATCATAAACAGTTTTTTACTGTTGCAGAAAATTGCTGACGGGTGAGTTTTCGAATTTTCAGGATGTCTTCTGCATCCAGACGGTTTCAAACCATTTGCTTGTCACGACATGTTATTTCCTCTGTGACGGTTTAGGGATACAGCCTGTGGGGAATAAAGTCACAAATCATTTGACCACAGTGCAGATAGAACTGACTTACACCAGAAACCAAACCACCACTCAGGGATCCTTGATGAGTGGTGGTTTAGCATGTGTACAGTCTAGGTAACTACATACACTGGGGTTTTTGTGGCCTGACCAGATTTGTACAAAACAGCTCAAATGGTTTGTCAGAATTTCTACTCTGTATCATCTTCATAGCCGCTGTGCCTTGACTGTGCAGATCAAACATTTCACCATGGATAAAAGGAAACTGTGCATGTTCGTTTAGAGAAACTCGTAACAGCCCTCGCAAACCAAAGGACGTCATAGTGATTAACCATAACGAAATAAAAGGGAGATCTGGACAAACCTGAAGTTTTGTTTATATGATGAACTGAATAAGTTAAATATAATAACAGTGAAGCTAAGACCTGCAGACCTGTGTCACCCTAAAGGAAGCATGAACATGATCATTAGGCGTCTGATGGTTTATGTCAGTCACTCATGTTGGAGTCCACGATTCACATCTGTGCTAATGGAACTGTATTCAGGAAATTAGCTTCATTTAGATTCAACTTCTGCAGTGTTCATTTTGGTTTGTTTTTGTTGTTGGATTCATTTTGTAGTAATTATACAACAGCACAGTGTGAGGAAGTGACAGAAGCCAAACTTTACCAACATTCAGGTTCTTTATTCTTTTGTTTTTTGGATGTTTTACACACATGAAGACACTAAAGGAGACAGAGGACAGCAGCAGCTCTCAGTGCCAGGAAGGCCTTAGGTGGCGCTCAGTGAACTAAACTAAATGTTAAAACCAATGTTAACTCTCTGAAAACCTGTAAAATGCGCCCTGACCATCAGTGTGGGCAGATACGGTCCGTGCTCGGTTGTTTAACAAGCCGATAAATAACCCGCTGTCTGTCTACGATCCTGTTTCTGTGTTGACATTTAGGATCTGGTCACTTTAGACCTCCAATGACTCTAATTACTCAAATCCTTTCAAAATGGAGCCTTTAATACACTGAAACCATTAATTTCTGCTTTAATTTCCACAAACTGCCATTATTTCAAGGCATCTATAAGACAATAATCCAGACTCTTAACTAAAACTAAGAAAACAGATCATCTTTTTCCTCTTTTACTGTTTTTACTGGTTTGTCACTGAATACATTTAAAACTGTATTTAACCCTTTGTATTTTAATTTCCTTTAAAGCACTTTATGGCTATAAATACAATGTCCTCATAAACCTGGATCCACCCTGAGATCCTCATACTGACATGTAAATAAGACTAAGCTACTGCTGTGTGGACACCTCAACTGGGGAATTTTTTTAAACTTACTTAGGAAAGCTTAGTCTTACACAATATAAATAAAAACACATATTTCAAACAAAGATGGACTGAAATGCTCACAGTGATGTAGAAAATACCACAGATTTATTAACTTGACTGTAAGAAACCAGAGTGTAGCCCACATATTTCCCGTCTCCCTGCCACTATCACCATTACACTGACATTGTTTTGACCTGTTCCTGCTCCCACAAACATTCTTCCACTAAAACTGCAGCTTGTGCCAGATTGGTGAGTTAATGTGGCTTCACAGTCCTTTCAGTAGACGTTTACACATCGCAGATCTGGATAACGGCCAAAGTCAAGGATCATCGTGAAGGTCATCAGCCCGTCAGTCAGTCCTCGTCACAACCTGAGAAAACAACCAGTGCAAACTGTGATTGATTGATTTTAATCTGCAGTGCAGTGACCTGTGATGTGGGTAACACACAAAGATGTTATCTCAATCACATGAGAAACAATGTCATACATCATTTACTAAAGTCAATAATCACATTATATAAAGTGCAGAGGCTGAAAGTGGAGAAGCTCCACTGACACATCTCAACACACAGCGTCACACATGCAAAAGTAATGAGAAGTGCAGCAGCTGTTCGGCACAGAAAAACAATCCAGACAACCTGTGTCTTTCTTCATTATCTGTCTTTTGTGTGAAACTTGGTCCTGATCTCATCATCACAATGTTAGATCTACAGCAGCAGAGTTGTGTCTTACCTAATTAACCCAGGCCATGCTGATGAGGGCTGTGGCGTCCCCTTCGTATGGAGGACGGACAGCTCTCTTTTTCCGTTCATCGTGGTCACAATCCTGAAGGTTAA
The DNA here is from genome assembly GCF_900324465.2 of Anabas testudineus. Lineage (NCBI taxonomy): Eukaryota > Metazoa > Chordata > Actinopteri > Anabantiformes > Anabantidae > Anabas > Anabas testudineus. The sequence continues at coordinate 1,492,190 of NC_046627.1, read as the reverse complement.
ATACAGGATGGGAGGAAGAGTTCAGAAACCAACACCAATCAATGTTTAGTTGAACTGAAACTGCTGAGAGTAAATATACGATAGCGAACATGCAATACCACTAAACTGAATAATTGTTCAGGCAATCATAACACAAAAACAGTGAAGTTGATCTGAAAGTGTTTTCCAGCGTGGAGCAGCTGGGCTCATGAGTGTGTGATATGTAGACGTACCACAGCGCAGTGGTTGTGCTCAGTGATACACAGCTCTAGCTTGCAGTGCAGGTAGATGTCACCGGGGGTCCCAGCGAACTGGAACATGTTGAAGGAGAAGTAGTTTGAGGTTCCCTCTCCATTATGATGCACTCTCACCGTGTTGTCGTCAGGGTTCGGACAGCTGCTCACAAACACACAGTACATCAGCGCAGATGTTACTTTCAAACATGTAAAAGTACATTTAGAAATAAATCTCTAGTCACAGCAGCTGGCACCTCTGTGTTTGTCTCACCCGTTCACGATCAGGTCGTATCTCAGACTCTCGTTGGCTGATGGTTCGTTTGTTGCCCAGCAGGAGTCTGTCACCACAGACACAAAGCTGCCTTCCAGCCCTTCAGTCTCCAGTTCTACCCAGATCCTCTGGTCAAGCTGGACTTCAGTGTCTGAGGTCAAAACCTGTGTGAGGGTGGGCTCGGTGTAGGCCTGCATGGTCACATTGTACTTCCAAAATTCGGATGTGACCTGCATGTTCACAGGGCTGCGGAGTGCACACACAAACACACATCTTAACTGTCTTTACTAAAAAAACCTTCAACCCGTAACAAAAGTTGCTACGCACCTGTCTCTGATTCTAAAGGACATAGTCTGGACGTCTGGCTGAGTATGGACACAGGAGAAGTCGATCCGGACTTTGTCCTGGCGAGTGATCATGTCATTAGACACGTTCTGGGTCACAATAGTGTTCTCATAGATGATTTGGCTGCCGTTGGCCTGCAGTGACAGAAGGATTCAGACGTTACAGTTTGTAGACGCTGAGTGGCTGAAATAAACTTCAGATAAACCCAAACTAAACATCAGTTCAAGAACCCACCAAGACCTCAGTCCCACAGCTGTGGCTGTTGTTGAAGCTGAAGGTCACCATGTGGGTCTGCTCATTCATCTGACCCCTGCACATGGGGTCGTTAAGATGTAAGGCTGAGTAGTCGATGCCGTTTTCTACCAGGAGACAACCGACCAGAGTAAGTGAAGCAGAGTCAGGCCCACAGACTGTTGGATCACCTGAATGTAATAGTGTTAAAAATAAATAAATAAATCAGCTCTTTTCTTTATCAATTTAGCCATATTGCCAGTGTGTTTAGCAGCTGCAGTACCCCAAGCTCCTGTGGATGTGTACTTGGAGGCAAAGATGGCCCGACAGAAGCAGCCAGCAGTACCACCAACGAACCTCGCAGCACAGAACTCGTTACTGAGGCAGGTCTGTCTGTGACAGAAGGCCTCATGGGCTACAGATAGAAGAAAGACAAGTGTTTGGTGGAAATGCAGCTGTGGCATTGTTGAAATCACCTCTACCTGAGCTCCCTGCAATTCTTAGTGGCTTCATGGACTTACATCCTGTCTATATTTCCATACTTTCCTTATTCTGAGTTTACCCACATATTAAAACATCGGAGAGTAAAAGTGAAAGCTAATCTTACAGCAGCCCGTATTTGACCTCCAGCCGTCTGCTACGCTGATGTGTTGCAGGCTGCAGGCTCTGTCGTAAGCCTCCAGGAACTGACAGTTCAATTCATCCACTGCAGGATATTTGCACATAGTGTCAATGCAGGCTGTGATGTAAGGCTCTGGGTCGATGACACTGTTACAGGAGCTAAAGGGCGCCTCCTTGAGGAGGTTACAGCTATTTCAGAGATGATGGAAGGGAAGAAAATTTTCTGTCAGGTTTGATGATGTTTGATCTTTATCTCTCATGTTAGTTAGTTAGTTAGTTAGCTTACTGTTCAGTTGCCACCGTGCAGTTGATCGTACTGTCCGGAGTGTCATTGTACTGAATCTGACAGCTAGAGGGGAACAAACATTACAAGGTCACGACTCTGCCCTGTCACACAAACACAAAGTGGCTTTTTGTGTGTCGAGCACTAAGGGACATTAAGTGCTTAATGATAAAGATAAGAATCAATTTAAAGTAAAAGCAGAAATAAATACAAACATTAAACATTAAACTAGAGAATTTACATTTTAAGGAGTTGAGGCAATAAGGGCTGTGAATCTGTTTGATTCTGAGTACATAAAGTACCCTCATGACATGACCATGTTTTCAGCTGGCTTACAGCATTTCAATCTTTCTACCGGTTGATGCAAGCGCAGTGAGAAAAATCTCCCTCGAAGGTATTTATTTCTTAGGTGATTCCCCTAGTTGAGTAGTGTCTAGACCCGTTTGATCTGAAAGTACCTGCTGTTGTTTATACAGTGGGAAGAACTGATCACAGTAGTCAGTGGAGTAGAAAGAAAATAAATAAATGTGCATCTGGAACACCAAATGGTCCATTAACGCTCCAGACATCTTAAAACAGTTAAAAGGTTTCAGGTGACAGAAGTCTTATGTAAACTGAATTTAGTGTTGAGTGCTGTCTTTGAGTTCTTACCCACTATCACTGTGGTCCAGTAGCCTGGAATCACTCAACGAGTCATTGGAGTTGTAACACAAACCCTGCAGAGACAGGTCTTCTGCACCAGGTCCTGGACAGATTGAAGTTCAACATTCGAACCGGATGCACAAACAGTTCAATCGAGGTCTGTTAGGAGTGGTGCTTGTGTTATCCATACCTTGTAAGTGGACCTGAACAGTGTAGCCATCAAAGAAGACAGAAGCAGTGTAGTTGGAGAGTGAAAAATTAGCAGTGACTCCCTTTCTGTCCTCAGAGAGCTCCACGCCGTGAACCATCTGGGCTGAGAGGTTGAGGGTCAGCAGTGTGTCGTCCAGCTGCATCACAGCGGAGAGAAAAAGAAGAGAAAACACCCAATCAAATATTAAAACACACAAACTGCCCCTAATTATTATCAAAACAACTGTCCCTACTGTCACTGAGAGCAACAATCAGAGGAAGTGAGGAGGATTTCAGGTCCAACTCCGCACTGACACGTGGCTGTGGATCTAGGAAACCTACCAGAACTCTCCCGCCTTGTTCCAAGTGGATTTGAGCACCTGCAGAGCCCAGTAGCAGTGTCACGCTGTCCAAAAAGCTCACGTCTTTACGACGGCGTTCCTGGAAGTTCGCAAGCAGGAGGAAGTCTGGGACCAGCGGTGTTGACAACAGAGAGTACGCACAGCGATCCTCAATGAAGGTGACCTGGCTGTGAAAGTCAATGACGGAAGGACCCGTCACGGTGCAGGTGATGATGGTGTCCTCAAGGCACCTGATGGAGGCGGAGAAGGACAGAAGCCACCTCAAACATGATCATCAGCAGCATCATCAGGTGCCTCCACATAGCAGTTACAGAGGCGTCTTACAAAGTTACAGTCTCCACAAAGTCCTTCATCCTAAAAATAATGCAAACATACTTACGTGTTGTTGCCCTGACAACGCTCCGAGGGGCCACAGCCAGTGGAGATGAGGACTGCAGTCTGATCACAGGTTAGATTGGTACAGGTGTTCGGGTCAGAGCTCACTAATGTACCAGGATTAAACAGAACACCTGTAAGACAAAAAAAATATGTTGGCTTCAAAAGTCAAAGTGAACAAAGAGTCAGCAGAAACAAATGAACAGTAATTCATTAAAACCTGCATCAACCTGAGTGTCTGCATGCGCTGAGGTCCACAGTGTCTGAGAGCTGCTGGGACTCGGGCGTGTTCGTAACGTTTAGAGTTTCAACTCTGTCGCCATTGACCTCAATAGAAAACATCTGCAACAAACAACAGAAGTCATCATCACACGACGTTACATCACATGATCAGTGTGTTGGCTCCAAATTGTTCAAATTCATGAATCAACCGTGTTATAAAACGAGTGGTGGAGTCAGAAGAGAGCTGGGTTGTAACGGTCTCACAGCTGTCTGTTGCTTTACATTCCACTAGCTCTCTGGGACCTTTCAGAGCCGACCACTCCTCTCCTCTACCACTGGTCACTCAGTGAACGAGCTTGTCGCTCCAGATTGTCCAGCTCTCTCCTGATTTTCCACCTAATAGTAGGTGGTAACTAGTTTCTGAAGTGTAAATATAAGAAGGAACATTGACCTTTCGCTGCTGCCTGATGGATCCGTGCTTTTCAAATGAGAAACACTGTGATATCTCACAACATGTATCTACTCACCACAGACCCGGTGCTGTTTACTATTAAATACGCTGCAGCTTGTGTTCCAAAGTTACTCAGCACTAAAAAAGCCTGTGGAGAGTCAAGACAAACATTTTAATATCTGAGATTCTGAAAAGGCCAGCTCTACAAGTAAATATTGTTATTACTACTGTTTTTCAGTTAACAAATAATAACTAATGTTAAAGAGGAAACAAACTGAAGAGAATTTAGAGATGTGCACATCCAAAAGAAATCTACTGTAGGTACAGGGAAGATTTGAAAAAACTTCATTCTTAGATATGTAGAACAGAATTTTAATTAACAATACCTTAGTTTCAGATGTAAAAAGAATATTGTCAAGACATCTGAAATTCAAAGTGTTCAGGTATCTTCAATACTAATTTGGACTAAAACATAAATGCAGACATCTTAATAACAGTTTTCCTAGTCATGCACACATCACAGGTACCTTCAGTGTAAATTATCAATCTTAAAACAGTTTAATAACAACCAAGTGGGCACCAACACCAGGCTGATTGACGGAGACACTCACGTCCAGTCCACTTGTCTGAAACATAAAATTCACTGTGCATTGTTGTTTGCTCCTAATCGTTGGTAAATCCTGGAGGATTGTGGCTTCACTCTTGGCATCTCCCGGGTGTATTGAAAACTCAGACTGTCCATTCATACTTTGCTGACCCACAAAACAGTCTCCAGTGCCGTCGGGGTCATAAAAGCCGTCGAAGCAGACAACAAAGTTCTCGTTTGTGGAGTTAACCTGGTAAAAATAAAGAACAACAGGTTTTGTTCACAGTGTCTCTCGATCTGCTTTTACTCAAGGAGCTGCTTCATGTTCTCTGCAGCAGGCTTCATACTCACATAGAGGTGGTCGTACTTCTGGCCAAAAAACGTGATGGGACATGAGCTGATGTCCAGCTCCTCACTTGATATGTTAAATGACTGTGAACCTGAAGGCGGGAAAACACAGTGTAAGCTACACTCTGATAGTTATAGTACATGAAAGATCTGGATTAGTAAATGAGTCCAGTTCTGAAGTTAGAGCTTCATAACAGTCGCTGCGTGAGCTCACCTGTCAGCAGGCTGAGAGCACACAGGTAGAGAAAGAGGGGCAGCATGTTGGAGGAGTCCGGTCAGCTGGCAGAGAGCTGGAAGACACAGCTGGAACGATTAGATCAGACAAAAACCCAGAGAACGTTTGAAAGTTGAGCTTCGTCTGCAGAAATCAACAGAAGAAACAAACAGTATTGAACTGTGTGTGAAGCTCGTCTCACCTGCTGAAGCTTCGATCAGGGGAGGATGAAGGCTGCTCCTCAGGAAACCGATGACTGCACCTGTTGCAAGGACTCTTTTTATACATGCATCCTCGCTGCTGTCCACACCCAGCAGAAGACACGAGGCGTGGCTGGAGTCAGCTGTGGTGCAGCCTGATGTGTGCATTCCCCTGATATTTCACACTCATCCTGATCAAAGGAGAGAAAAACAACCAGAACCACAGGTTGATGATCATCGTGTAGGAGTGTGTCCTGATCAGCTACAGTTGTTTTTGCACAAACCATCTTTAAGTAACTGTAGAACTCCCCTTTCTTTAGATCATGACCCAGTGATCGTGCACAAGCTGCTTTGATTTCATCTACCGTCATAATAAAGGTTTTTTGTTTTGTTTTTTCAATTTTCAATCAGCCATTGTGTATTTTTGTGTTTGTAATCTTTCCAGCAGGTTCACAGCAGAAAACAGGTCTGAAATGTGACCAAGCAACAATAATTGATTCTGAGAGTTGATGATTTAAATAGACTGAAGAAAGCTTTAATTACCTTTGAGCTCCAGGGAAGTTTCTTGACAGTCTCTCATTGTGAGGCTCTTAGCTTCTCTGAAGTGGAATGCATTCTTCTAAAAAGGGATGAGTTTATTACTGTGAACTGGTTTTCACCCCCCAGTCATTGTTTGGTTTGCTACATACGAGTCTATTCCATGACATTCCTCTATAGACTAGTTATCTGCACTTGTCTGTATTAAAATGTCTTTGAGAATCATTTAGAACACAGGGGTCCTATAAATTCTCCACCTTTGCTGCTACACAGACTTTAATGACCACAATCGTAATTACAACTGTCTCGTAATTATTTTACCAACACTCACGTGCTCATTAGGGTTCAGTAAAACATCCAGGACCAATTCAATCTCTGCTGGAAAGTCACCGAGCAAGAAAAAGACTAAAGAAGAAAAGATTTGAGTTGTTTTACTTGATTTTCTGCCTCCAAAGAGTTTTTCACGCCTGGAGTCGGGGTAGGGCTGAAATAATCAGTGGATTTTTGGAAATGTATTGATTACCAGCGTCTGCACTGTGTCTGATTAACTGAATCTGCTGCTTTTCCTCCTAAATCTTCATGACATAATTTTATTCTATGTGAAATTAGAAATCAGTGTTTTTACCACATCTGGGAACAGAACCAGCGTGAATCTCCTGAATATTCAGATTCAGTTTGTTTTCATTACTGCTGCACCATCATGATGAAGATGTGCTTTAATCTGCTGACTCACATGTGACAACAAAAACAGTTATAATAATCTAGGTGGTATTTTAATAGTCTGTTAAACAGTGAAACATTCATAAGTAGAAAGCAGAAAGATTAGTTCAGTAGCATTTTCTTAGATGGTAAAGTTTTAACAGAGCTTGATCTGTTTCAAGCACTTCCTAAATGTGTGAGTTGTAAACTGGCCAATCCAAGGTCCCAACCAAGTCATCTGATGTGTGAATGACTCTGGTTCAGTTTAAGGCTTCGGCCGTGAGATACACTAACTTCTGGTTAGCCTCTCTTTTCGATCCGTCATGAAAAACATGAGAAATGTCTCGAGAGGTTTGGTGAATATTTTAAGGAGTGGGGTTCAAAAATTTCATCAATAAACTTTGTCCACTGACAGTGGTGGTTGACGGTGTCCTGAGCCTTGGCAGTGATTTCCATCACACAATCAAATCTGTTCATGTGTTACAGCCGAGGCCGCGGAGCACTGTGTCATCCTCTCAGCCTCTTTTCAGGACAAATTAAAACAACACAGCTGTATAGTGAAAAGGTCAAGGGTCAATGTGCTAAAAGGACACTGCAGTACACAGCTTGTGAAGAACCAATAACTCTGCTGATGGCATTAGAGTGAAGTTAAAATAATCAATCGATCGATTGATCCAGTGAAGTAAAATTAGTCACAATGTTTGGAGAATTATGACATTATAATAATGTCAAAATTCAGCATTTCAAAATAATATATGAAGACAACAACTCAGATTCAACCAGTCACCTAACTAAAGAGAATTCATCAAGTGGTTTCAATGAAATCAGTGCGTGACTTCACATTTTGTAATCAGTGGAATCTCCACATCAGGTTTTAACTGTCTGAGCTGATGCAAACTTAACACAAGAAAATGGCTCAAAATGTGACTCAACAAGATTTCTAAGGGACAAATGCAGTAATTGTTAGAGCCTCAGGGAGTGTCATTGTTCCACAATTTGACAAATGACACCGTTAGTTGAGGTTCAGCTTTTCTGGCCATTGTGCAGCTTATACAACATGCGCTTCTCTTAGAATTGATGTTGTTCTTCACAGCTCAATAAACTCAGATGGTCAGCATTGTGAGAAGCATTAGGAGGAATCAACACAGTCACTGGACTGTGTGTCCAACAAAGAGGCTTTTGAATCTTACATCTTACTACTAAATTCCTCCTAAGAGACAAAGACAACAAGTAGCAGTGAGGTTCAGTTTGGTTTAGTGGTCGCTCTAATGTTATACGGTTGTTTCAGGTGTGATGGCAAGTTCCAAACCACCCGACCACCTGATCATCGGTGTGGACCTCTCCTCTTGAAGACCGTTTTTTATTATATCATTTTAGGCATTATACTTTTTTATTGGTTCTGAACACTCTCTTGACAAAAATGTGGGGGCCAACACCACCTAACAGGAGCAGTAATCGTAGTCTGGTAATACACTCGGTACGAAGACAACAACTAACAAATAGGAGAAGTTTCACCTTTCTCATAGTTTTCTATTAAAAACTGAGAAATTATAACATTGTAAAGTAGAATTTATGACTGAGCTGCTGTGTCTGGTTGCAAAGATTGAACAGGGACACCTGATAAAGTGCTTAGTGAATTTACACAATTCACAATAAATACTAATAAATAATTTGAAATTTTATGGGTTAGATACTTCCACCACTTCCTCTTTAGGATTTAAGAAACTTTGCAACATGTGCTTAGAAAAGTGCTCTATTAATAAATGTATTATAATTTATAATTATTTTAGTTCAAGATCAAAAGACGAACATGAGACAAGTTCTGAATTTCACCTTTATGTGAGGCTGTTTACACCTCGATGTGTTAAAGCATACTGTAGCACCTTAGTGACACTATAAGCTCATGTCTTTAAACCTAATGTCTGATATTTATGTAGAAATAACACGAGTTACACTGTGAATATATACTTGTTGATTAATTCTTTGTGACACAACAGAGATATTTGCTTTCCAAAACTTTGAGAAACAGTCAGTTGTGGTTCAAATGTCGATCACATCAACTAGTTTATTCTCCATTTGACACTGATTTGACACATCACGCATTACTCGATAACTTATATGTAATATGAATTTAAGTTACTTCAAGCAGTACTTGAGATACAGCTTGAACATGCTTGAGTATACAACAGTAACGGCTTGATAGCTAAAGGCTGTGCCTTCCAGTTGGAAACTTTAAGAAACTAAAAGAAACTATATGATTCGATGGCCCATTGTGGAGGTTTTTGTGCACACATATTAAAAGTATAACAGTAACGGTGAACAGTCAACACTTCTTTTCTTCCTCATTGCTAGATATCAACCCATAGACCCACAACGGATGGACAGAGGCAGGACCTCCCCTACAAAAGCCAGGCCCAGAGTCAGTAATATAAAATTCATTGTTGGTGATATGTCACTACTTCACACACAGGAAGTGACTGAAAGTAACTAAACTCACGTTTGTGTTTTACAGTTTCTGGTGTTTTGGACACACAGTAAGACAGTTTAAGATTTCAGGTTTGACTTCATCTACTTGTAGGTCCACTCTTCATTTCATTGGGATTCAAACACATGATGTTGCTTTATTTTTGAACTTGAAGGGAGGAACTTCTAAACTAAGTCTTTTTGAGTGACATATGCAAAATATTAAATATTTTCAACCAGACTTTAGAAAATAGATTTCTACACTAATAATTAAACGAACTTAATCAATGAATAAGTACTAAATCATTTACTGTTGTTACTAAAATGTAGAATTTTGATATTTCATAAATTGTAGAACCTGATATTGTGTTAAATATACACTTATATTGTCCTTGTAAAGTTTCCACATATATAAAACCTGACAACCAACCAGTCTTAGACATTAAACTTCTTAATTCAACAACAATAAAGACCTTATAAATGACTTAACACAGGCATGTAGAGACACAGTCCTTTCTTGGTACTTTATTCCCCCACAGTAATAAACCTTGAGTCAAGTATAGTTTTTAACATCTTACAAAAATCAGTTTTCATCTGAGCTTTAGCAACACTGAAACACTCATGCATAATCTAATTTAATTTCCTGTATTAATTTAGTGTTTCTTAATGGACATACATCAGAAATCAATCAACAGACCACAGTGTAAATGTACAAAATGAGCAACAAATTAATTTTACTCCTGCTTTAATGCTGCTACCAGTTCATTATAGAATTGATTTTATGAGTTTATTGACTTATTCTCTTTTTTCTCTGCATTCTTAAAGATCTGCACACGACCTAAGGTCCTGAAGAAGAAATATATTAAAGGTTATTGTTCATTTGGTAAATAAAAGCACCCCACACATGTCCCTTTACCGTTACTGCTATTACTAATATAATGATAATAAATGTCGTCCACTGACAGCACCGTTGTCCTGTCCTCACAGTACTTTCACTAAAACAGCTCTGGATTCCAGATGTGTGCCATCACAACTCCTTCAGAAATCCAAGACTTCACACATTCAGGGATCACAATGGTCATCATCATCATCTTCATCCTCATCTTCATCTTCATCATCAGTCTGATTCACGGTGGAACCAACCTGAAAAAACAACCAGACTAAACTGAGATTGAAGACGTTTCTCTGAGGCCCATGTTTGCTGTCTACGCATTGTGCTCTCAGATCATCACCTTTAACTTCTGCTCATAATCTGATTTTGAGGATTTAATATGAAACCACATCTCATAAAATGTACCAAAAAAATCAAAATTCAAAATCACTTGATGGTGGAATTAACTTAAGACTTTCCAAAGTCATGTTTTTTCCTTTCTATAAGATACAGCCAGCTGCACTTGTGTGGCCCCTCGCAATAATAAAATAGTGTTCAACAGTACAGTGTGTCCTACCTAATTAATCCAGGTCATGGTGATGAAAGCAGCTTTCCCTTTGTATTTAGACTTGGCAGCTCTGCGTCTCCGATGACCTCCAGAACACACCTAGAAGTTGAACACAGATCAAATCTTTAAAAACAAGACAAACGAAAGAGAGGAGGGGGGTGATAATGCTGTGGTGACAGGATACAGTCTGTGTGTTAATCACTAGGTCAGAAGGATGTGTGATGTGTTCAGGCGTACCGGAGCACAGTCGCTGTTCTCCATGACACACAGATGAAGTCTGCAGTGCAGGTAGACGTCACCAGAGCTCCCAGTGAACTGGAACATGTTGAAGGAGAAAGAGTTGGATGTTCCCACTCCGTTGTTCTGCACCCTCACAGTCTGGTCAGCTGGATTCGGGCAGCTAATCACAAACAAACAGATAAACAGCGCAAATGCAACTTTCAGGCATCATTTACTAATGAATCTCTGGGAACAACAGCGGCCGGGTCAGTGTGTGTCTCACCCGTTGAGGACCAGGTCGTATCTCACGCTCGCATCAGGTGATGGCTCATATGTCGCCCAACAGGAGTCGGTTACGATTGCGACCAAGCTTCCATCCAGTCCATTAGTCTGAAGCTCGACCCAGATCCGCTGGTTCAGCTGCACTTCAGTGTTCGAGTCCAAAAATTGTGCGAGGGCAGGGTCGGTGTACGCTTTCATGGTCAGGTTGTAAATCCAAGCTCCAGATGTGATGTGCTGGACCACAGAGCTGCAGAGTACACACACACACACACACACACACACACACATGTATCAGCTGTCTGACTCTCACAAACCTCTGTACAAGTACATTAATAAAATAATTAACAGCCACCACACACTTGTCTTTGATCTTGAAGGACAGCGTCTTGATGTCTGGCTGAGTATGAATGCAGGAAAAGTCGATGTAGATTTGGTCGTGACGAGTGATGATGTTAGTGGAGGTGTTCTGGGACACGATGGTGTTTTCGTACATGATTTGGCTGCCGTTGTTCTGAAGTGACAGAGGGAGTCAGATGTTTTGTACATAATAGCCCACAGAAAGTTTCCAGTCTGAAGATAAAGAGGTGGAGGAGAACCCACCTTAATCACCGTCCCACAGGTGTCGCTGTTATCGAAACTAAAGGTCACCATGTGGGTCTGCTCGTTCATCTGACCTTTGCATGTTGGGTCATTGAGGTGTAAGGTTGAGTAGTCGATGCCTTTTTCCTCCAGGAGACAACCGACCAGAGTCAGTGAAGCAGAGTCCGGCCCGCAGACTGTCGGATCACCTGAATGTTACAGCAGTAGTGGGAAAAACACACAATTAGATCTTTTTCTAAATAATTCAGTTATAGTAATGAACACTTTATTGATCCTGTGATGTTGTTTCACAGCCATCATACCCAGCGCTCCTATCGATGTGTACTTGGAGCCAAAAATGGCGCGACAGAAGCAGCTGGTCCCACCACCAACAAACCTCTCAGCACAGAACTCGTGGTCACTGCAGGTCGTGTCCGGGACAGAAGGCCTCCTTGGCTATGGGGGGTTAAAAGAGCACATGGTGTTTTGAAACACTGTGAGAAACAGATTCACCTGAGCTCATCTTTTAATCACTATCATGAGGTGAAAGTGAAGGATGGTCTTACGGCAGCCAGCCTTGGTTCTCCAGTCATCCATTATGAGGATGTGTTGCAGGCTGCAGGCTTCGTCATAGGCGTCCAAGAACTGACAGTCGAGTCCGTCCACTGCGGGATAGCTGCACAAAGTGTCGGTGCAGGCTGAGATGTAGGGCTCTGGATCGACGACGCTGTGACAGATGGTGAAGGGCGCCGCCTTCAGGAGATTACAGCTGTTCCATAAACGTAAAGTCAGGCAGGACACTGAAGCTGATGCTCACCCACATCAACAACAAGAGACGTAAACACGTCTCAGACATTACACTGATGAAGTTTCTCACCGTTTAGTTGCCCACGTGCAGTTGATGGTACTGTCAGGAGTGTCAGTGTACTGTGTCTCACAGCTAGAGGGCGACAAACACCACAAAGTCAGGAATGTTCCCTCTCCTCATACTTCCACACAAACACACTTTACACAAACAGACTGAGTGTCTTAGCTTCAGTCCACAAATCAAATGATTTCCTCTCCTTCAACATGGGAATAGACAGTTCAAAAGTGAAGTGGACTAACTTTTCATTGTTGTGGAGTGAAGTATGAAACAAAAAGGAACAGAAACATGTTTATATTCAGACATCTTCAATGGTCTAAATTAAATCATTCAGTGGGTTGTTAACAAACACTTACCCAATGGAGCTGTAGTCCCAAAGCCTCAGATCACTCAGAGACTGGTTAGAGTTGGAACAGAAACCCTGCAGAGATAGGTCTTGTCCAGCAGGTCCTGGACAGGGTCAGATTTAGAACAGAATCTAAGTCAGATCAACATCAATATTCAAACTGAAACAACAAATGGTTTGCTAAAGGAGAGCATAGTTGAACATTCACTCTTCTGATGTTAGTTTGAATCCATGTGTTGGCAGGATTTTATTTTCTGTACCTATCAAAGTGATCTGAGCCGTGGTGCCATCAAAGAAGAGAGAAGCTCTGTAGTTGGCCAGTGGAAATATGGCGTAGACTCCAGTTTGGCTCATGGAGAGCTCCACACCATGAACCACCTGACCTACGGCACTGAGAGTCAGTGGTGTGTCGTCCAGCTGTGTCACAGCGAAGAAGAAGGAAAGGTTTATTTAAGCATTCAAGCACTGTCATTAGAATAACTCCGACCCAGCAGTGACACCTGACTGCAGCTGTAGGTAGCTTACCAAGGCCTTTCTGCCTTGTTCCAGGTGAATTTGAAAACCTGCCCCCTTCAGTGTCACGCTGTCCAAAAAGCTCACGTCTTTACGACGGCGTTCCTGGAAGTTCGCCAGCAGGAGGAAGTCTGGGACCAGTGGAGTTGACAACAGAGAGTACGCGCATCGATCCTCCACTGTGTTAAGTTGGCCGTGAAAGTCGATGACAGTGGGACCGGTTACAGTGCAGGTGATGGTGGTGTCCTTCATGCAGCTGATGGAGGTGGAGAAGGACGGAAACAACAAACATCAGTAGCTGCTGATATTATCCAGGTGAAGTGTTTTGTTGGGAATGTAACAAACATCTTTTACATGTTCTTCAATAACCTGACCTTTAAGAGTCACACGTGGGTTCTTAACCACTAAACCATTTTTACCATTAATATGTAGTTTGGGTCACGTGAAAGTCTGAAAAGCTGTTAAAGTGTCTGGAGGAGCAAAGACTGCACAAGACTGACTGATAAACTGTGACGTGAAACACTCCCTGAGTTAAAAGATGGCTGTTCCACTTCCAGTATCTGTCGACCTATAGTCATTGCCATGTGCAGCATTGGTACTAGCTCCATAAACGACTTCTGAAGTAGCCTGGTGAGCAAAAGTGGTGTGAAAATGTCTTCTTCTATTTAAATAAAGTGTTTAATCATGTATTATTAAATACAGTCTACCTCCACCTGCTGGTATGGAGAGGTATTGCCTAGCGTCACATTCAGTCAGTATGAGTTCCCTCTAGTTCTTTGATGCTGACTCAGTGTCACTGACGTTGTCCCACTTTTATCATGCAAATAGTAATGTCAGAGTATTAGGCGTAACATATTTACATGCCGTTTCCTTGACAGTTCTCGAAGAAGCCACAGCCAGTGGTAGTGAGGACGGCGGTCTCATCACAGGTTACATTGATGCAGTTGGCGGAGTCAGAGTTCACCAATGTGTTTGGTTGATACACCTCCCCTATGAAGTGGAGAAAGGGTTTTTATCACTTTGAAAAACTGTAAATCACAGCAGTAATATCAAAAGGTTGCATTATATTTAGCACCTGAACTCCAATGGTTTGTTACCTGAGAGTCTGCAGCCGCTGAGGTCTGCGTATGCCAACAGCTGTTGGTCATCAGAAGCTTCAGTAAAATTCAGCTTACCGATTATTTCACCGTTGACCTGAACCTCAAACAACTACGACAAACACAGCAAATGTTAGACTATTATGTTAAACAGACACAACTAAGTTTACACTGGTTAAATTAATGATGTACCATTTTTATATCCATCAACAAAAAAGTGAGTCAGTGTTTTGTTAGTGATCTAAATTCACAGTCCTGGAGAGTTGGATGAAGACTCTGCAGCATCACATAGAGTCATTAATAAATATCTTTAATATCGCTGACGTCACTGTGAGATTACAACGAGCCACAGAACGCTGCCACCAGACTCACCACAGGATTCGAAGCACTTGTATTTATCAACAGAGCTGCTTGTGTCCCGAAGTTTGCTAAGACCAAGGTGATCTGTAAAGAGTCACGAGAGGAGTTTTATTATGTTAATGTTCATTAATTGTATCATGTTAATGTTTATTCATTATATTATGTTAATGTTTATTAGTTTTATTATGTTAATGTTCATTCATTTTATCATGTTAATGTTTATTCATTATATTATATTAATGTTTATTCATTTTATTATGTTAATGTTTATTAGTTTTATTATGTTAATGTTTATTAACTTTATCATGTTAATGTTTATTCATTTTATTATGTTAAAACAGAAACTTTTGATCAGACTGTAAAAAGAAAACGTTTTCACCTCTGCTCCGTTGTACTCAGACATCAAATTCACGGTGCACTGGAGACGAGTCTTGACGGAAGGCAGGGACTGAAGGAAGTCCTCCTCAGCATGACCGTCCTCTATCTGAAGAACAGCCTGTTGTCTCGAAAGCTTCGGCCCCAGGAGACAGTCGGTGTCATTCCCATAGAAGTCGTCGAAACAGAGAGCAGAGCTGTCGTTCAAGAAGCTCACCTGAGGGAGTCCCACAATGAGAAAAACCCTGTTACTTCACACCAGGTGCACACGTCCGTCACCTGTCCTCAGTCTGCACTGCAGAGATCCTCTCCGGCACAGCTGGACACCAAACAGCAGGCTTCACACTACTCACATAGATCTGTGTATACGTCTGTCCCATGAAGGTGATGGGACAGGAGCTGATGTTCAGAGCTGAAGAGTCAGTTATCACATCCTGTGCAGCAGCACCTGAAAGAGGGGGGGCAGGTGAGACCTCTGTCCGCTGGTTGGACAACAAGGACTCTTTGGAGGATTAAAACTGTTCCCAGATCCGTCCAGACTCTAACACATCATATTCTAATTTTTTTAAAGTGAGCTCACCTGCCAGGAGGCTGAAAGCAGACAGGTAGAGCAGGAGGGGCAGCATGGTGGGGGGGGCCAAGACGCTGAAAGAGAGCTGGAGGACACAGCAGGACATTTTTAATAGGACAGAAAGTTACATTGAAAGCCTGTCAGATGTGTCCTATACATGAACAATGCTAACTAAATGACGCTGTGAGGTGAACACACCCCAGGACTGAGCAGCCACGTCTTCCCTTCACACATTCAAATTGTAGGATTTCCTTTATTCTGCTGCTGTTTAACTACAACACAGCTGCTGCCAATGATTTATTCAAACATGCATTCAAACTGTAGAAGGTTCCTGTAGTCAGGCTTCACGCTCCCGTTGGAAACGATGAATTCATCTGAGACTTTTTATTGTCTAGTAACGACTCCAGTCATGTTCAGATGTTCACCTGACAGCTGCTTTAAAACAGATACACAGGATAAATAGTTAAATAAATAAAATAAGTCAAATAAATAGGATAATAGGATAAAATACATCCAACAGGGTGTTTCACCTCCATCTGTGTCTAAATGTATTTATTGGTTTAAACTGTTCATCGTGGTCAAACAGCTGCTGTGGTTCTGTAGAGGCAGTAGAACGTGTTGAGGTTCTCTTACCCTCTGAAGGTCGCTGTTCCTGCTGTCCTCTGGTTGTTCTACAGCCGTCTCTGTCTCAGCTGGTCTCTCTGAGTGAGGGACGCTGCTCTCTCCGTTTTTAAAGTGCATCCTTCCTACTGTCCACACCCAGGAGAGAAGACGTGGGGGTGGGACTGGAGTCAACGACTTTACTACCTGATGTGATCATTCCTGTTTGTCCCCACGCAGGCGACAGCAGAGCTTCTCTAAAAACATCTTTATTTAATAAATATATTAACATGCAGCCTGATCCATGATGAATTAGTGCAACACAGGAGATCATTAAGAAGCAGTAGAGCCAGTATCTAATTTAAATCAAACACTTTTATCTCTAACTCTGACCTGATTTAGTTTAAATACGTCCACATCAACATTTTCTCTGCGTCTGCTGTGTGTGACAGTTTTAAATGATTGTACTCAGTGGAGTTCTAGAGTCTTTGGGTTCTCAGAGAAGATTGAGGAGCCGCCCGTTTACGGTTCGTCACTGTTATCTTACAGAAGGACAAAGACCTTGTTGGTCACTCAGGTGGAGCCGGCCTCTTCAACCCCCTGGTTCCTCCAGGCTGCCTGCTGAGCCCAACCCACATCTACCAACACCTGCGCAGGATCACTGAGAGTCTGACCTGGAATGTGGTCAGGCTCGACTCTGGCAGCTGCAGATCATCGTGGTCATCACGTGTTTGCTGGAATGCTGCTGCTGGGATCCTCAGAGTGCACCTACAAGTTAAAAGAGGTCCAGCCTGTCATGGACCTGAGGGGTCGGTTCACAGTTAACGACGGAGAGGATGCTCGACCACATCTATCAAACGTACGACAGTGTGGCTCAGGAAGATCTCAGCTCAGCTTCTCCGCCCGCTTTTAAGAAGTGCACAGACATCTGCTGTGAGGATTTTTAATTGGTGTGTTGGTTGAAATGACGACGACACTGTGACACACTCGCCTCTGAAGTTAAGTTGGTTTTTAATAGTTCCTTTTATTAAAGTGTGCACAAATGTTGCCCATGTCACATCCAACAGAAACTATCAGCACATCCCTCCTGACTGAACGCGGGAACTCAGAGTTGGTACAACAGAAAACAACTGCTGTCGAATGCAAAACTCTCAGACATCTGTCTTTGAAACGTCACTGAAGATTTCAGTTTGAAGCTCTTTCTCTGAGTTGTGTGAGAGGCGTCGCCGTCGTTTAAGCCTTGTGAGTGAGGACTTTGTTCTTCACTTTGACGGATTTAGATCTTCTACCTCAATAAGCCGAGCACCCCCCACTACACTGCACACTAAGAAAGGGTTTGATATCAACACACGATGCACAACTTTCACTGCTGCACCTTTAACATAGAACTGGGTGAAGTGGAAAACTGTGTTTAAAGACCCCAGTGAACATCTCAAAGGCCGGCAGCTGGAATGGCAGAGGGGGGGCGATCACCAGGCTCATTAAGAGGTGGAAAACCTTCCAGCTGATGTCACAGTCACCAGGTTTAGACTGTTGGATGTTTCTATGTGAGCTGATTTTCTCACCTCCAGCGACTTTGTTCATGTTTCTTCTCGTTCAGTTTAATTTCTGCTTCGGTACACGTCACCTACTACAACTGAAGTGTGACTGGTGTAAAAGACAAGATGGATAAATATCAAAATCAACCTTCTTTATGCTTTTGTCTGATGCTTTCACTGAAATACCATATTAAATAGTGACTGTCAGGGTTTCCATG